>NW_004797572.1:272482-275241 GCF_000002075.1 Aplysia californica | reverse complement strand
GGGGCATTATTCACAAATTGTCAGCATACCCTCTTGAACACTTGTTTGTCTGCCAAATCTAGTTCGAAACGTACGGTGAAAATGGTTTAAAATAACACAGTCCACCTAAATTCGATGTCATTCCAGGAGTACATTACTCTGACTTGCTGTTGTCCGGCTGTCCACGCACAAGACAGGAAAAGCGGAAGGAAGGGGGGGGGGTATCTCAATAGCTCAATAACATGATAAGAAGACAGCCACATCTCTGCATGTAACGCACCGGCAACGACGTTTCGAGAATCAACGAACGGGCCTTATCTCCCAACGTGACGTGAGACTGATCGCTTTAATGTATTATGCTGCCTTTCTGCCGTACTCTGACACGCTGGAGACTCAACAGTGCGAAATGTCCTAATGCTATCGTAGTCATTATTCTTGTTGATGTTGTTTTTGTTGTTGTTGCTGTAGTTGTTGCTGCTGCTGCTGCTGCTGTTGTTGTTATTGTTGTTGTTGCTGCTGTTGTTGTTGTTCTCGTCCTAGTAGGTATTGATTGATCAAGATGATGCTGCTGCTGCCTTTGTTGTGGTTGTTGTTACTGAAGTTGTTGTTGTGGTGTTGCAGTTGCTGCTTTTATCTTATTAATGACCCACTAGAAACAAATACCTCACTTCAAAAGCAAAGCATACAGTTTTGTCAGGATACCTGACTGAGAGTAATGTTCTGGGAAAGTCAAGAAAAAAAAATCCGATCACACTGGGATTCAAACCTTCGATGAGGAAGTATTAAGAATAATGAAGCAGAGTTCTAGAGGTCTAGAGGTTAAGGTGTTGGCCTCTATTCAAAGGTCCCGGTTTGAATACGGGTAGCGACCGAAACATTTTCTTCTCTAAAATTGTCTCCTTTCATCTCCTTGCCTGCTCTCTCGCAATGTTCTGTCGTCTACTTTCGTCTCCTCTTTCTGCCCCCACCCCTCACCTCCTTCGCCCCCTCCTCTGGGCTCCTGACTCTTTCTGCAGCCTTTCTGCTGCTACTTCTTGGCTCCTTCTTACTGTCCACACCCCTGATCTTTTGTTAGGAAAGATCTACACCTAGCCTTCTCGGACAATGGCCAAAAATCTCGGAGGGCTCGTGTGCAAGTTGCGCACGTTTAAGAACCCTTTGTGGTCTAAAATTGATAAGAGTAAGCTTCAGACGCCACCTTAGCAAAATTCAAAATTTCCTACCAACTGTAAAAGTTTAATGTGTCCCGCGCGCTCATATGACCTTATGCAGTTGCGAGCACCGTAAAACACTTACCAAAACAAAAAACCTTCCGACATTTGCGCAGCTGTGCGAACAAATAGAAGAAAAGACTAAACTACATCAGTAGATACTACTGGCCATGGTGTGAAATGAATGTGAAGACCAACCAATCCGCATTCTCAAACAAATGTTTTAAAAAAACGAACTGGTGATAATTAAGGTAAAGAATAAAAAAAAGCAAACAACAAAACAAAACAAGAAGACAAAAAAACAACCTCGAATGAATACTAGCAAACCCTGCCAGGAACCACAGTACCCGCCCTATTCACAGTGCACGAACTTTAATTAAAGTAATGAAAGAAAGGGGTGGGATCGCAAGCCCCTCTTGCACCGTCTCTTCGGCTATCATTGTACCCATACCATTCACAATAAACCAACTTTAATTAAGGAAATGGGACGAGTTCAGTGACACTCCACCCAGCCCCGCCCCAACCACAGTATTCTGGATATGAACAAGCTTTCCCTTTTCTTCTTTTATTCATAAAATGTATATCAGACATAACATGTATTACCTGGGCCCAAACGACAAGAATAATAGTGGGTAGGTACTGCGGACAACGACCCCCCCCCTTTCCCCACGCCCCCCCCCCCTTTCCCCTCACATTCCTTCCCCTCTCTCGCCCCCCCCCCCCTTCCATTTCAGTACTGTTGGGACAACTGAGTTTTCACACTTGAGGGTTAAGCTTTTAAAGTGAATTCACAGAAGTATGTTAACACTCTCGTGTTTACGGATGAAATTTTAGCTAATTCCCAAAAGCCAGCAGACGATGGATGGGTTTACTCTGGGCTGCGGAATGTCACCACAGCGCGAGCCACGACGACACGGGGTTAACGACATCACTGACCGGTCACGTTTCACTCGGCAGCTGGTCAACGTATATCTGTTGTTGCCGTAACAGTTGTATGTTGTTGTAGTAGTTGTTGATGATGTGGTTGTTGTTGTTGCTGTTGTAGTTGCTGATGTGGTGGTTGTTGTATTTGTTGTTGTATTTTGTTGTGGTTGTTGTCGTCGCTGTAGCTGTTGTTGATGCTGTTGTTCCTGATGCTGTTGTTGTTGTTGTTGCTAGTGCTGGTTCTGCGGTTGCAGCTCTGGTTGTTGTTGTTGTTGTTGTTGTTGTTGTTGTTGTTGTTGTTGTTGTTGTTGTTGTTATTGTTATCGTTGTTGTTGCCATTGTTGCCGTTGTTATTGCGACTGTTGCTGTTCTTGATGTTGCCTTTGTTGTTGTTCTCGTTGTGTTTGTTGCTGAGTGTTTGTTGCTAATACCGTGGTTGCCTCTGTTAATGCTATTGTTGTTGTTGTTGTGGTGGTGGTGGTGGTAGTGTTGTTGATTTTCTCCTGATGCTGCTGTTGCACTTGTCTGTGTGGTTGTTCTATCAGCGATGGATGACGACTTTGAAGAAAATAATGACAACAACAACAACGAAGATGATGATGATGATGATGATGATGATGATGATGATGATGATGATGATGATGA
>NW_004797572.1:266390-270998 GCF_000002075.1 Aplysia californica | reverse complement strand
CCCCCAAAGTTCGTGGGTTGTAGCTACATTGCCAAAAGCAGCAAGATGCACATTATAGTGTTAACGTTTGTTCGATTTGTCAACTTCGGAGACAATAATTATGTACCCGAAACCCTGACCCGCCTTGTAATTCAGTTTGGGCAACATTTAATTCACACGTACTTTTCTCATTATTTGGAAAACAGGAGGAGACACAAGAGGATACTTTGTATTTAGAAAACAGTTCCGGGTCACATATCGTGAAAACTGAACACAAATATTAGAATTAAAGAACACAGAACAAAGGCACAATGGAACAAAGATAAGTCTGTATTAATCTACGATCTAGTATCGAGTACAAAAATATCCAATCGTTCGTTCTTTTATTCATTTAAAACAAAGAAAAATGAGGGGAAAAGAAATTTGAGTAACTGTGGCCACACAATGGTGGGGAGAAACACAAGGTGCAGACACTCTTTTCTATCAGATTAATTGAGAAAGAGAATCACATAGACACAATTTAAAAAAACAAAACATTTTAGGCAAAGAGAAAGCAAGGTAGACCGACAAACCAAGTAAGTAAATAAATAGAAGCTAGGCCTATAAATAAATGGCTCTCTCCAATCAACCGTTCAGACACCCCCAAAGTACCTGCCATGTAAAATCATATTGCCGCAGTACGGGGCAAAAAGCAGCTAAAAGTAAAATTCAGTATTAGAAAAAGCATGAAGTACCATAATTTCAGAATGAAAAGGCATTTTTATTCGACACACATGTGACCAAACCTGCCCCCCACCCCCTTTCCATATTTCCCCCGACCAACCCCACTGTAAGCCTTTCAGCCTTGCAATGTAATTCCCTTTCTTGATTTTTTTTTCTTGGTTCATTGAAACAGCGTAACAGCTGGTCGAGTGTTATGGCGCATAAACAAACACAGCTCAGCTCCCAGCGAAGAGAGTGCATTATCAAAAAAGTCAATACGCAACTCTTTCCATTCCAAGAAAACATGCCCTATTTGGGTATTACTCAAACAAAATCGAACGTCAGAAGGATAAACAACAGATTGCTGAACCTGTGTAAAGACTTATGCACCTAGAGAGTCCGGACTACTTATACAGACATGGTGTGAACAAATTTTTTAAAATTTCGACAAAATACTGCGCATAAAATCTTCTTTTAAAAAAAACTATTTTTTTTCTTTCTCTCAGATCATCAGAGTGAGTCAGCCGGTGGAAATAATCGTTCAGCCACATTGCCCGCTCGCCTTGACCACTGAGATCAGCGAGGCCTTAGAGCCATGGAGGAGGGTGGGAAGTGTCTCTGTGTGTGCGTGTTGGGGAGGGGGGAGGTCACAGAGATGAGTCACTCACAGACATGACAGCTGCCATTCGATGCCGTTACAGGCGTTTAAATTTTCACCAATGGCGAGAGCAACTTCATGCTGAGAGTGAGAGAGAAAGAGACAAGGGAGAGAGAGAGAGAGAGAGAGAGAGAGAGAGAGAGAGAGGGAGAGGGGGGGAGAAGGGGGAGGGTCTGTGGACATTTTGTTGACTGTGATAATTCTTAAACAGTTAATTTATTCGATATCAGCCGGAAACTCTCCATTTGCCCATATATTGTATTTTTAACAATGAATGCCACACCAACGCGTTGAGATCAAGAAATCTACTTCAAAGAACTGTGCTGACGTGTTGAGATCGAGTGTACTCGAAATAATAACATGCAGTTTGTAATGATCACAAAAGCCAAAGCTCGTTGCAAATGGCAGCGCCTTTCCTTTCTGCAAGAGAGAAAGGCTTATCCGCCTAAATATGGTTAGTTGATTTAACATTTGTATGACTTCATTTGCTTTTTTCGAAGAATCATCACCAAACAGAGCACTTGTGGCCTGTTGGGACAGTGTCCTTGCTCCTCTTGTTGCCTTTGCTCTACAAAGTCTGTTTTTCTAATAAAAAATAATCTTGATACCACATGTCACGGCTTTACTGCACTCTTATTGTCATGGCAGTGGGTTTCCCACTCATCCACAACATTGGACCAATCTTTCACGTTCCTAAACATAAACAAATCCACCAACTAAAAAAAAATGAATAAGCCTCTAAAACATTCAGACAAAAAAACGTAAAATGTTTATTTTATCCTATTTTTGTGTAAGTGTTTTATGCTGCTCCCCTTCCAATCGACATAATTCAAATCATGAAGGAAGTGGGATGCTTTAAACCTGCCTGTCAGGGCCAACCCGGACTAAAAGAGGTGTAACCTCCCAGCCGATAGACTGATATACTCTATAAAAAAGGCCTTCTTCTTGCGATGGCGAAGCGCCTAACCTCTACGCTACAGACACTGGTACGTTTATTCCTGAAAAATATTGTACCAGCTACAGTGAAGGCAAACGTTTAAGCTAAAAGTTCCCTTTCTTTCAGGAAGAGAGCGGAAAAAAGCCTAATAAAAATAACAAATAAACAGGACCATAATCAGTTCGTGCAATACAGGGAAGGATTTGGAAGAGAAGCGGAAACGTCTCTCACAGACAGTGGTTCGTCTAGATTGCTTACCCAAGGTTACTGCCGAGAATGTTAGTAAAGAAGAATTCGTTTACGCCGTCGAACCACCGGGGATTTGATCAGATCTTTTGTCTAGGTAATATTGTTACACAGCACAGATCCTGGAAGGAGGGCCAGAGTAACGGAAATGAAAAGATATGTGAACTATCAAGTACATCAGAATAATTTGATATTAGCACATAGCCTGTTCTGTACGCAAATGAAATCATTATTGAAGCTATCGAGAAAAAAAAGGAGCATTCGGGGTAGATTAAAATTTCAAGCTTTTTCAAATAAATTGTACTATACCTACCATTCGCGTATTTGCTAAAGTTACCCGCTTATGCAGCCCTATGATTACGCTGTCAGGGAATCTTGTTTCCTATTTTGTAGGGTTTTGTTGTTGTTGTTTTTGTTGTTGTTATCGTTATTGTTGCTGTTTCTTTTAATCGAATATCTCAGGCTGCCTGCTTTGATACTGTATCATCATCAATCCGAGCAGGATCGAAGGAGGGCGTCTCCTAAATTATTTAAATTGTGACGATGGAGGCGTAAGGCTGTTGCCACCATTCACCCAGCTTGAATCTTTTCCTAAGCTTCGAATCGCGTGTTTTCTCTCTTTTTTTTTCTTACTTCTCCCACTGAGCATTTTTTTAAAATCTTGACATTCCCCCCCCCCCCCCCCACTGCACCCCACGACATTTGTTATTTTGATGGGGTTTGGTTGTTGTTGTTGTGGTTGATGTTGCTGTTGTTGTTGATGTTGTTGTTGTTGCTGTTGTTGTTGCTGTCAATCAAGCCTCAGGCTGCCTGATTTGATGCTGTATCCTTGACGGTTAGGTGGTGATCTTGCTTGCCAGGTCCAACCAAAGCTCAAAAGAATGCAACATCCCATAATGGGAATCAAATTCAGGTCTCATGCGGGCGATGTCGAAGCACCTAACCACTAAACCATAGACGCCGCTCTAAGCAAAATATGTGACCTTGACCGATCTGTTTCCGCCTAAGCCCACACACCAAAAAGAAAAGAAATAATTTGGAAGGTGTTATCCATCTGTAAAAATACAACGACGGGAAGAGAGATGGGAAAACCAGAGATGACATAGTCTACCTGATATCTAACTGCAGCAAGACACCACACGTATTCATCGTTGTATCTTATACATTATGTTCATGTCTTCTGTTTTTAAAGAAATGAATTAATGTTAGTGTTGTTCTCTCTCTTGAGGAAACTGCTTTCTGGACTTAGTAAATTTAAATAGCATGCCGTCATTTTGCTTCTAGATACCCACAGTACAAAAACTGGCCGCTGGTCAAACTTTTCTTTCTGTACATGTCGTCACTGATCCACTGTATCGGAAGGTCTCCAGTGACTGAGCTCAAGGCTCAAACCTGACATCCCTGACTTTTCGTTTGTGAAAGTTAATTTCAGGTGCAATTGTTTACTTTAAAAAAATTCTTTTCAGGTGAAAATGTTAATTGTACTTTGTATTTCATTAACTGCTACAGTTTTGAGTGGGGGAGAAATGTAATCTGCTTTGTACGGCATTCAATTTTCTGAACATAGCTTAACTTTTAGAACTATGTTGAAAACTATTCCAGTTAACGTTCGTGTATATTACTCGGTATTGTTGTATGCAGTATCTGAATAAAACATTCTACCAAACGCCCGAGAGCTTGTTCTTTCAGTCCTTACACAGCCATATAATTTAAATTATACAACTCTAGAATAAACAATGCTTAAATATCAAGCTATCTCAAAAGTTAAAGGTTGTAATGGGACCACGACATTTTAAATCTTAACTGATCAATAGGTAAATGGCGCAATATAGTACGTTTTCTTTGTTCATCGAACAATGCTGAGCTTCTTGGGCTACATTCGAGCACTTTGAAGCCTTTTTCAACTGACCACACCTTGGTAATATTTGAAAAAATATGAGAGTGCTTATTGAAGCTCGCTCCTTCTCTCCCTCTCGCTGTGTGTCTCTCTCTTGTACTTTCTTTCTTTCTTTCTCTCTCTCTCTCTCTCTCTCTCTCTCTCTCTCTCTCTCTCTGTTTCTCTGTTTCTCTCTCTCTCTCTCTCTCT
>NW_004797572.1:264827-266290 GCF_000002075.1 Aplysia californica | reverse complement strand
GACGGTGAGACATTGAGTGAGACTTAACTGTTAGTATAGGGAAAGCTATTTCTCCATTATACACAGTCAATTTTGACAGTTAGTTTTCAGCCTCACAAACTTCTCTTTAACTCCTGTATTGTTTGTTTGAACCTGTTTTCATAAAACAAACACCATCCAAACTGGGTCAAAATAAACGATCTTTCGACCCAGTAAATATACAGTTTGGTTAGGCGGACGAATTTGCAGAGGTTTGGTACCCCGTGATGTTGAGAGCCAGCTGAACTGGCGCGCCGTTACAAAGATAAGAAGAGAGCAATAACAACACAAGAGTGATAAAAAGCACAGATTTTCTAAGGAATGATCAGACCTTTCCAGAAACTTCTCTTAATCCTAACTCGAGTTTCCTAGTACGAATTGGAAGAGTGCATGCCACAAAAACGAAGCTCGCCAACACATAACATTATCCCCACATACGTAGCGCTCTAAAACAGATGAGATTCATCAATAATGCATCATGAACTCAGCCTCACCTTTGAGTGAACGATGGGAGATAAACACGCCACAGGGAGAGGAAGACCCGGCACAAAGCAAGCTCCGGAATTCAAATCGTGAATACAACTACAACACAAAAGACGTAATGTTCTTCAGTCGGTCTAACGGGCCGTGAAAGGAACCCGTTACAGCGCGACCAATATCGGCCTAACCCCTGATGCTCATTAATCTACTCTAAACGCTATGGGTCCTACTTACAGAGTCACAAGTTGTCCTTCGTGCAACTCTTGTGGTTTGATAGCTGTGGCAATGTTTTGACAACCTTACGAATTCGGCCAGAGATAAGAAGCAAGATTGCACGACCCGGGGAAAACCACAATAGCACACACTGGGGTCTGTACACTGTACAGTTAGTGTCATGAGTGACAAATGCTGGTGTTTTATTCTGCAGTGAGCTAATCAACACACTGTTGAATGGTGTCCCTGAATTTGAGTCAACACCGCACCATGGCAAACAGTCTCAGAACTCTTTGAACAAAGATGACTAACGTTATAAGGAGCGTCACAGACTTGAGTTGAAAGTTGAATCATCCAAACCGAATCGGGTGAATGGTCATGCCAACAAGCACAAGGAAAGCAGTCGGCACAGTTCTAATCCATCCCCACAACCCGACTACCGTCGGCAACAACGATCTAATCAATTAAACAAACGATGCGCTAAAAATAGATGTTCAGTCGAATCGAATATGAAGGCAAAACAACAATAAATCCTCAATGTCAAGCGGGTATACTAATATAATATTATAGAGAACCCAAGAGGAAAAGGGGCAAAATAATACCCTGTAAAGTCACGGTGTTCTAGAACGATGAAAATGTCACACAGAGACAGGGATGATGATGCCGGCCGGCACGTCGAAGCCAGGCAGTGGCATGTCCGAATAGCTCACGGGCGCTGTGCGACCGCGGCAGAGGACCTGTCTGGAACACAC
>NW_004797572.1:260274-263303 GCF_000002075.1 Aplysia californica | reverse complement strand
GAGAGAGAGAGAGAGAGAGAGAGAGAGAGAGAGAAAAGACAGGTCAGGGCGACCAATTAGATAATCGTTAGCACATCTTTTGGCTACAAGCCACACGCTCGACGGGAAGCAATGTTACCACCTGTTGCGCTGCAATATGTTTGATAAAGGTAAGCGGAGTATTCTAAAGACACGCATTAACGTCTCTGTTTTACAAGAAAGCATCGAGCTGAGGACGTGCATTTACACTCTCGATCAAATGACAAACATTTACGCTTCCACTGCAATACATCGATTGCCCTTTTCCAAAACATATAAATAATAATATTTCACCTCCTGAGAGTAATTTCAGTAAAAGCTCTTATCGAGACGTGCCAAATAATTAAGAAGGCAAGCTGAACGAGTCAACTCGGGCTGAAAAGGGACACATAAATAAAATATACCAGCAAAAAGACGAAGCCATTTGATTTGATAGAATAAACTTCCCAACACAAGAGTCGAACCCACGTCATTTGCTATCATGACGCTTCGCCTTAAAATTATTTTCGGCTAAAATTTCTGTTATAAAATCTAAACCAAAAGATGAGACAGCAAACACAGCATATTGGGCACAAACTATTACTCTGATATAAAATGTGCAACACCTCCAGATCTCCAACATCCTTGAGAGAGATATCATTCCACAGATAACTGAACCTCCCTGAACATGAACGATTGCTATTTATTTAATATTTGCCTTTTCAGTTTATTTCGACACCCATGGTTTTTGCCCTATCTAAAAGATTTAAGGAAGCTAATTATGCGAACTCATAGGCTCAACAGTGTGTGATGACTTATATTTGATTTACTCCTTATACAACACGGAGAACACACAACAGAGAAGGGAATGTAAATAGTATTCTAAAAATAAAACCCAAAGTAAACAGATACGGCGTGTGTATGTACATGTGTGTGTATGCATGTGTATGCATTTTTGTGTATGTGTGCGTGTGTGTGTGTGAGAGAGAGAGAGAGAGAGAGAGAGAGAGAGAGAGAGAGAGAGAGAGAGAGAGAGAGAGAGAGAGTAAATATATAAGGTGTGTGTATGTGTATGTGAGTGTGTATGTGCGTGTGTGTATGTGTACATGCGTATGGGGGGGGGGGGGGTCTTAAACAAACACAAACGGAAAGGAGAAAAAATCAACAAAACGTTAGAACAAGCATAGGGCCCGACATCACTTTGCGCCCTACAAGGGAAGTCGTAACAGTTGCGCAATACACATTCATGACTACGACATCTGCGCGACTTCACACGGTCGTTCAGGGTGGCATAGAGACCAGTGAAACGACAATGAAAGCTCAAAGAAACGCTGCCTTAAACAAACACAATTCAGGGGGAGGAGATTCGGCTAAAATCTGTGAGGTGCAATAGGCCGAGTACTTTGATACGGCCCGAAATTCCCCTCGTCACCGACAGAGGCATCCGCCAGTGTGCTGAGAGGCGACACAGAGGGCGCCAATGATAAAGGCCAAAAAAAAAAAGTTTAGGCACGGGGAAACACTTGTTCTATAAGTCGGGTGTGCATGAGGGGGGCGGTGCAGAAAATGAGACAGGCCGATAAAATCGGGTCTGCAAAGTAGGAAAGAGAGGCAGTTCTTAAAAATTACATTGTTTTATCCCTAATGGGCATCATAATACTCTTTCCCTGTACGATAGATTATAGAGCAAACCAGCTTTATCATCAATCTAAAATCATTTCAAAGAGGAGCATCGACAAACACTATACTACATGGGTCACCTATTACCCTTTTCATCATCATTGTTATCGTCTCATTACATCCTTACCAGAAAATAATAATATTACAAATATCAATAATCATAGCTATTATCATAATCAATTTTATTTTTGATATTATTATAAGTTTAATTATTCTTGCGGCATCCTTTTTATCTGTCACATGACCCCAGTCACAGTAACTAATAAGGCATTAATTATATAATATTTAGTCACATCACTTGTCATCTTCATTGCTGACTTTGTTCTGGCTGTAAAATTCCGTTAGTTGTTGTTACGCTGTTGTTGTTGTTGTTGTTGTTGTTGTTGTGGTTGGTGGTGGTGGTGTGGGCCAAATTAACTGTGGTTCAATTTTCTGAGAGCAAAGCTGACGTACGCCTATCCATCGTGACTTATTTGCCATGAGCGACACCTACCATGCTGCCTAGAATCTAGATGACGACAAAAACTGCGTGAGTCATGTCTTATCGCTCTCTTTTATAAAAGGGAAATCATACAGTCGAACCTGCTCTAGCGGCCACATGCCCGCGATAATCACCTGTACAAACGACAACATACCAATCCTCTCCCCCCCCCCCAAAAAAAACACTTTGTTTCTATATCATAAATAAACTACCCAAGAAGCCTGACTATTTAGGAAAACCTATTTTCTTCTTCCATAATGGGTGGCCGTCTCGGATAATTTCGACTGCATTCCTTTTTTTCGGCTGTAAGTAAGGAGACTGGATCCACCCGAGTGGCACTGCAGGCAGAATTTTCTTTTTATTTATTTTCTTTTCATTTTTTAATCTTATCAGAACAGCAGCATTTTTTTTTTTAAATCGACGAGCAGAACAGGACAAGCGTCAAGGCAACTTAACAAATCACACGAGGAGGAGACGATCGAGAGAGATTCCAAATCAACAGCCCGTTACCTGGTCAGGTCAGGAGATAACGTTGCATAACGCGTCAACAGTGTACCCACTTTACCCAAATAAGGATTTATTTCTATCTCAACCCGTCGACCGAACCGACCCGACAAACTGCTACATCTACTGAATGGGAGCGGCTCACACATCGCTTAATGTCACACGTACAAGATGTGGAACTTGAAACGGCTAATTCTATGTCAACTCCGGTGTTTAAATTTAAAAAAAAAAACAATTTTACATTTCAAACACATCATTTCAGCCGATGCTATATATGATAAATGTAACGGACATACATTCTCTCCACCACAGCTTCAAGCCTCTCTGCTCTCTCCCTCACCCCTCCCCTCTCTCTCTCTCTCTCTCT
>NW_004797572.1:256353-258554 GCF_000002075.1 Aplysia californica | reverse complement strand
AAAAAAAATAATAATAATAATAAAATATAATAAATGTCCTCACAATTTAGATCCCATATGAGGCAGGCTTCGACCCTGCATGTCAGGACCAACTCGGGTTGAAAGGGATACATTCCAGCAAAAAAATTAGTGCAAAACGATTAAAACAAACTCCCCCACTCAGGAATCAAACTCGGTTCTTCTGTGCGATGGCCAATCGTATAACCAATATTGTAACCTAAACTTGTGCGAGGCAGAAAGCAATGCACAGAGCAAAAAATAGAATAAATCTCAACTCACAAAAAAAAAAGATAACAACAGCAATATCAATTACTGGTCAGGACACCAACAGCAACCGCAAAAACAAATGGTTCGGACTCAGACGGGTCGTATCGACTCTGCTATAAAAGAAAACAAAAACCCCCAACAATTTTAGTTTAGTTTTAGGTGGAATTTTAGGACATTTGCAAGACAGATAGGTCACATAAGTGCCGAAGATTGAAAGTGCTATTAGGGAGTAACATATAAAGAAAAGAAGGAGTGAAAAGGAAGACAGGTTTTGATAGGAAAAAAGGAGCAAACCACACCAGAGCACTCACTAACCACTCATCAACAACTGGTCGAGCCATCAACAACAATAGAAACTAGTGATAACACAAAATTACGATTCGTATAGACTTCGGTGAGGTTGGGGTTTTTTTAGTAAGGAGAAGTACAAAGGTGGTGTGGGTTTATCCTAGTTTTAGTTTCGTTTCAGTAAGGTTTTACGGCCCTCGCAACTGCATTTATAAGGTCATATGAGCACCAAGGGGTGGAGGTCAACAGAGAAGTCCAAACGGGGAATCAGGCTTACTCTGCTCACCTCTCTAGCCTCAACAACACAACGTCGGCTTCGACTATCAAGTTACCCTAGAAATAGCAGTTCACAAGAGAGTGACAAACATACAAAAGAAGTAGAGGAAAATGACGACAGTAAGGAAGAGGAATGAGAAACCAGCAGTCCCCCCATATGTTGTTCTGGCACAGTTTGAGCATGACATTGATAAATCAGCCCATTTACAATTCTACTGTGAATAAGAATATGTTAATACCCCCCCCCCCCCTTTGTGAATGGCATAATAATAATAATAATAATAATAATAATAATAATAATAATAATAATAATAATAATAATAATAATAATAAATAGCATTTGTATAGCGCATATCCCCGCTCAACAGCAAGCTCTGTGCTTTACACTATAATATTATTACCCCAGCAGACCACTCCAAATAGAACACTCCAAAACATTCTCAGCTTCCTGGGAAGCATACAGCGCAAGCAACTGATAAGCACTCAAACACTAACAAACTGACAAGACCTTTAGCTGTCTATAGCCAGATACCCATTTCCACCTGGGTGAAGTGAGGAAAATTGGTATGGGAGTGCCTTTCCAAACGACACAACGTCGGGCCCTTGACGGGATTCGAACCCATGACCTTACGGTTGCGAGCCCGAGAGCCTAACCACTAGGCCTCCGATGCCTAAAGACACTTCAGACAGTAGCACTGCCTTTGTGGTGAAAAGAAGGTAATTTTAACATCAAAGTAAGCAATATTATGTTTTCCCATCAGGATATATCTGGTTGAACAACAACTTTATAATAACAAATCAAAAGCTTTACAGGGAAGGGGAAATAAAACTTCGGCCCCCTATCTCAGAGAATACATCATGAATCGAGCTTCAGTACAACAGCTCGTAACAAACGATTATAATAATACATGTATTATATTATTATTATACAGTAACAACGATGCCACAGCGATCGGTATAAAAAGAGATGATCCAAACATTAATAAGGAGCAGAAGGGGGAAAAGTTCAGTAAGAGCAACAAGCCATGGCATGGCAGAAAAATAGTAAACATATCTCCACCTGTACGTGCCAAAATAAAAAAGAAGAAAAAGAAGAAAAAGAACCTGGCAGCTATCGGGGCAGCGCTGAGTCTGGCACCGCCATTGCGGCAAAAGCGACAAGAGCCTGGTTCCTAGTTTCTAAAGTGCCACTGACCCAGTTCCAGGGCCGGCGTTACAGGAATATGATGGGAGATAAACTAGAAACAGGAAGCCGGCTTGTTCCCCGGGTGGGTGCCAGGGAGAGATGGTGGGCTTTTGGGGTGGAAAAGAGGTTGGGGGACGAATTGGAGAGAGAGAGAGAGAGAGAAAGAGAGAGAGAGAGAGAAAGA
>NW_004797572.1:247149-256132 GCF_000002075.1 Aplysia californica | reverse complement strand
CCCCCCGCTATCTTAACACAATATCAAAATATATGAGGCTTGTTCTATGATGAGAGTCGGCCTCAGACCTACATAAATTTTACGTGTGACAGTCTTCAACATAAAAATGACCAGACACAAAACACCTTATTTACCAATGATATTATGAACTCACTCACCTAACATCCTTTCTACTGTCGTACATGGCATTGTCACATCATGTAGGGGCATTAATATTTGGTCAAATCACTTTAACTTTAAATTTCCTTTTTCACAAGATTGGACTGAGATATCTTGTTCTGATTGCTCTCTCTCTCTCTCTCTCTCTCTCTCTCTCTCTCTCTCTCTCTCTCTCTCTCTCTCTCTCTCTCTCTTTCTCTCTCCCTCTCTATCTCACTCTCTCTCATGCTTTCTGTCTCTTGCTTGCTCTCTCTCTCTGACTATACTATCAGATCTTTTTTTTTTCTCTCCCCCATCCTTCTCACTTTCTTACATGTACACAAACACACAACACACACCAGAAATACAACACCATCTATGTAGGAGTACATAAGTATTTTAGATTTTACTAGTCACACTCCTGTGCACATGGTCTCTGGGGTATGATAAAGACCAAAAATAATATAAAAATATACACAATACATTTTTTCACTTTGGTTTCAAAGCTTAACAGTTTCTGTCATTCAAAATATTTCTTACCTTAAATAGACAAGCTCCTCAAAATAATCCAATTTTGAAATAAAAGAAAGAAATACACTATAACTAAAAATGAGCCAGTTTATTGGAATGTATAAAATAAGAACTGATGTCTGTCAAGACTTTTTCTTCAGTCACAGTTGTGACAATGGAGAAGCACCCAGGTAATCCACACAGAAATGGAAACTATACCGCAACAGCCACAGAAAGGTAAAGCGTACAACTGCAATCTTCTCTTCCCTTATATAACCAACTCTTATCTATGACAGTCACCTCAAGCTATTTCACTCTGGGTTGTGCGTGTGTGTGTGTGACAAGATTGTACCGTCAGGATACAACATCAGCTATCTGGGCCATGGAGCAGTGTACACTTCGCATGATTTTGATATGTTTTGAAATTGAAAAATCTCTTTGCTGATGAAACACAAAGCACACGTAATAGATTGTATTTCATTTAGAAAATAATTGGGGGTCAAAATTGTACAGTCTGAAACATCCTCTCCTCTATGTGTACTGACTTGACAAACAAATAATTCATCCTTCTCGCTGATCCTTCACAACTGAACTCTCCTCCAGCCTCAGGGCTAGTTAAAAGGATAGCTGGCATAGTAATTTTATAAGCTGCTTTTAACCATTCTGACAGCAATAAAAGAAACAGATGGTCAACATTCAGTTGTTGAACTGCGTAGCAGAATATTAAGCGGGGTCACTGGTAGTATTCAGCCTCCATATTATAACCTCGTTTATGTGTCCACTCAGCAACGCGGTCCAGTTCCTTACAAGTACTTTTGTCTATGAATCACAAAATTTTGTTATATAAATATATAAAGAAAACATAACATGCAAACATCAATAGGCAGAAGGGGGCCTGGCCATAAATACAGCCATACAAAGCTCGGTGGTGGTAAAAATGCAAGAACAAACAGGTTTTAAAGAGAGAGAGAGAGAGAGAGAGAGAGAGAGAGAGAGAGAGAGAGAGAGAGAAAGAAAGAGAGACGGTGGGAGACAGACACACAGAAAGACAAACAAAAAGACAGAATGACAGACGACAGACAGACAGACAGACATAATGATAGACAAACAGACAGACAGACAGAATGACAAACTGCAGAGAGAGTCAGAGAAGAACAGAGAGAGAGGAAGAGAGAGGGGAAAGAGAGAGAAGGAGAAGACAGAGAGGGAGAGAGAGAGAGAGAGAAGGAGAAGACAGACAGAGAGAGAGAGAGAGAGAGAGAGAGAGAGAGAGAGAGAGAGAGAGAGAGAGAGAGAGAGAGAGAGGAAGAAAGGGAGAGAGAAGGAACGTGAGAGAGAGAATAGGGACAGAGAGGGAGAGAGAGGGAGAGAGAGGGAGAGAGACAAGACAGACAGACAGACAGACAGACAGACAGACAGACAGACAGACAGACAGACAGACAGACAGACAGACAGACAGACAGACAGACAGACAGACAGACAGACAGACAGACAGACAGACAGACAGACAGACAGACAGACAGACAGACAGACAGACAGACAGACAGACAGAATGAGTGAGAGATACAAGACAAGGATCAAATGGTTCCTTTAAATACACTACCTTCAATGAAAGGTCATATATATATATGGGCAGCTGTACCTCCTACTTATTCATAAATATTTCTTTTTAAAGTAATTATAATTTAGTATTATAATGCAGTTGCGAGCCCCGTAAAACCCTCTACTATTTTTATTAAAAAATTTTATTTAGTAATTTTATGAACATTTTCATTTTTTAAAATAATTTACATTGATGTCTTTAAGAAGAACAAAATAGTAACTTGTCAAATACAATATTTTTGAGAAAGGCAGCTCTCTCTTAGCTCTCTCTTAAAATGCTTCATGCATTTATAAAAGACTGCCTCTCTGCTCTCTGAATTTTTTTTTTTGTAAAGCCCCATTGCCTGCGCTAATCATGCCCAAGGAAAGGACAAATTTTAAATATTTAAAGTCAATTGCAGGAAGAAAAGCCTTGACATTTTACACAGTGCAGCACATAACCCAGTAATCCATAGCAAAACGTTTTTATAATAGGCCTACTTAGGCCTGCTGTTTTTACAATGGAAGTGTAACTACCTGTCTAAGACAATCACCTGATACCACCACTTTGCGCATGCATACTACTTACTACCATTTTACTTCCTGACAATGGTGCTGGACAGTTTCAACTCTGCTAATAATGGTCGAACTTGCCAAGTCTGAACTGAAATTTTTAATTCTTACCTTTGTATGTAACTTTTTTTTATTCACAATCTATGAAGCTAGCGTTCTCTATTTTTTACATCTGAAGAAAAGATCAGGAGAACTCTCTCTATCATCTCTTAGAAAGAAAGCTTGACCTTAGTTGAATTAGGCTTATATATATAATATATATATATGAAGTTATCAAATTGAAACTTTCGATTGTTCTTTTATAGGCCTATGGGCACTTTAGCACACAATTAAATATTCTTGCTCTTCTCTGAGACTGCTAATTTTTTAACTGATAAATATTGAGAACACAGAGAATGAAGATTAAAAAATTATTAATGAAATTAATAATCAGGCAAGTTATAATTTAAAAGGGTATTAAATCACATTGAGGGAATGGCAAGTATGTATACAAAATGAAAAACATTCTCTGACGTTCACAAAGAATATTATAGTGGTCTTGAAAGCTTCAATCATGAAACTGAGATTCTTAGGAGTTACGAAATGATTGATATTCTTTTTCTAAAAAAAACGCATTGGAACCTAGTACAAAATATAGGCCTGTAACTACAGATATTATAATTATTACAGAGACAGGAGGTCAAAATTTATCATAATATGAAAGTGCTTCGGATCTAAAATTATTGTTTGAGCCTTAATTGATCCTCAATGCTTGATTACACCCTTGGTCTGGGTGATTATAAGTCTTGTACCAAGTCAGGATGAGGAACATCATGAGATTTTCAACATGAGAGGATGTAAGGTGTGTATGTCAAATCCAGACCAAAAGGAAAGAAAAAAAATGGCTTTGATTTTGAAGGAAACAGCATTTAAAGAATAAAATAGTCTAATACGGGGTGCCCACTACAGATGGCCCGACTCGATCGTCTCAAAAACCAACATGTTTGTTTTCAGTTTCAGGCGATCGAGTCAGGCGATCGTCCCGATCCACTTGTAGTGGGCACTCCGTGTATAACATGACAAATATAATGCTCATCTTGCTGCATATCATAGCCCTTGGGTAAGTCTAGACCAACACGTGTAGGTGTACCCTTCTTTACAAACTCGGGATAATCCAACATTGGCCCCAACAACACACCCGTATAAACAAAGCTTCTCTTTTACATTCATTTCTTGACTTTTGAGGTCAAAATCAGAGAGTGCCACTGATTTAGTAGGCCTAATGTAGCCTAATAGCTACATCTTGTTGTCACTTTTGTCACAGACAGTCTAATTCACACGGCTAGCCGAGATTGTAGAGTACTAAGCTGACCGTACTTGGCTGAATTGCTTTGTCACTCAACAGTACAGAGAAGGTAGATCTAGATCTAGACCTAAAGGAATGAGACAGAGCAAGAGCCAGGGGCGGGGGCCAGGCAGGGGGTCAGGCTGTGGGCCTAAAGAAAAAATCAGATCCAGTTTCATTCAGTAGGCCTACTTCCTTTACAAAAAAACAACCAAGCTATTCTAAAAAAGAATGTATTATTGTGTGCGACCAAAAACCTTTCTTTAGTCTGATACAGATGCAAAGAAAAGGTTGTTATCTACCATCACATCATATAAATCTAGCACTACAAGTACAACAAGTAGAACCTAGATCTAGATCTAGATCTAGAGTCTACGCTAGGCCTACATGGGCTATGTGCACACTGCAAGGGCAAGTCATCATTCACTCCAGACACCGACTCTATTATCATGATGATGTGATATATTCTGCTAGGGCTAGCAGTCATCACTTCATTATTAAAAATGGTGCATCTTTCTCACGTCACGTAGATCTATCTTTACTGCAGTCTATAGCTATCTATACTCACCCATTTTTTATGAACACAAAAGTAAATCGCAAACTCCACTGATGGATATGAGGAAAGTAGAACACTACAAATTGAGAACCGAAGACCAAGACAGCAACAACAGTAATCCACAGGTCCGACCTGTAGCTTCAGCTTCGCCGAAGAACTGGTTGTACTGCTCTCCCTTGGTTGTAGATAGCGGAAACGATGAGCCGCAAAAGGAGGAAAAAAAGAGTGGACAAGAAGAGTTCATTAGGGTAAAAGGGGTGGTTGATTCTACCAGCTTAAAGATGGACATTGGTTTCATGGTATCTATCCAATTTATATACTTGTTTAAACCATCAAAATATTAGTTTATAGCTGTAGTTTAACTAATGTTAAAAATACTATTAAAGGAACTTGTTTTGTTTCTTTCAAAGTCAACAAATCCTGGATAATAACGACGTTCGATCAATGGGAAAACCCGAAGTCGAGGAAGGGAGAAAACTCATTGAATTCCCCCCTTCAAAGCTATTTCTCCCAAAGTCATCGACCTTTACAATATGGATCTAGAGATCCGTAATCCGTAGCCTAGCACTTGAACCGAATTAAACAGGCCTTACGTTCATGTCGAGGTTCGCAATTTCACAAATATACGACAGTTTCCCATATTGAGTTGTCCTACATAGTAGCCTGTAGCCTACGAGCCCCTTTATGAACATACACACGTCATCGACACAGAATTGATCACTTAGAAGGATGTGTACTGGTCTGTAAAAGACTCATGGAATCAGGAGAACAAAGTTTTCCACATACATGTACAAGAGACTCGATTTCAGACCAATAATTATTTTCTTTAATGTTTATTTTTATTTTCTTTGAAAGAGACATTTGAACAACCTTTTGCTTCTTTTCAATCGAGGCACCTGCACATTCAACGGAGTTTTCCAACTTCCGCATTCGTGTTCTCGATTTGGTGGCTCGTGCTCTCTGTATACATTTCTTTTACAAAGATCTGAACACCTTCATTTCAAAAGGTTTCATGCTTTTGTTTTTTGGCAGTGATACTATTTGTCGTTGTGTGAATAAAAAGTAAATCTTGTGTTTTCCTGTGTTCGTTTGTTGTTGTTTTTTATTTTTTAATAAAGACATTCAATTATATACGTTTGATACAGTAGTCTCCTAAGTCTCCGCCAAAGATCCCGGTGCTCGGGAACAATGATCTTTGACGACGTACAAAGAGAAGAATCCACGGCGACTCATGTTCAGGTCCACAAACAGTCAAATGGACTTCTCTTTTTCTGAAATGAAGTGACGTGGCCCCCTAGGTGGGTTTATGACTTCTGGCCAGCAAAGAGTGGTCAACCTCGATGACCAATCACAGTGGCATGTGGCGTGCCATTTTCACTTGACTTATTATCCTATCGTGAGTCTCAAGACCTACACCTATCCAGTTGCTTCCCCCTTTTACGTGTCCAAAATTTAAAGCTTTCCATCTCTGACCGAGTTCCCCCGCCTATGTCGTTAGGCACCATGCATTGTGTTGTAACCATCATCATCAAGTGCCAGCCTGCTGCAGACATCGGCGATCGTGGCTCTTCATTCAATTTATTCTTTTGCTCAGATGCTTTAAAAAAGTTACCATACCCGGATCTTTCCCAATTACCTATCTGTTTAGGTTCTCTAAGTAGGTTGCTCGGTCTACCTCTGCCTCGTTTGCCTTCAATTTTGCCTCTAGCTAGATGTTCAAGACCTTTATGTCTATTCAGGTGTCCCCAAAACTTTAACTGCCTAAGATTATATTATCATATTATAAGCTTTCTTATTGAATTACTCCCTTAAAAACTCACATTTTATTGTTCTCTTTCATTTCTATAGTTATGATTTCTAGGGTGGGGAGAAACAAGACATTTGTATTGCTATTTCTTTATATTAATTCAGTCGTATATTCCCTCCACTTTTTTGCTTTACATAAGATCGTAGGTTATTCATTCAATTTTTTTAAAAATTGAGTCGGGGGAGGCAGTATTCAAAATATGCTGAAGAGAGTAGGTAAAGATTTCCTAGCTCCTTAAACAAGAAACGGCACAACTGTTTTCATGAATTTTTCTTCCTCCATCTGGTTTCACTAAACATCTTCACAATGTAACGCAACCGTCCGTTGAAGTGCCTCCATAAGTGGACATATAGAGTCATGCTCTGGCCTCGTGGCCGCTCCACCCTTCGCTTATACTACTGGGCCTTCCTCAAGCATTATTTTGTTCAGCGGTCATGGGTATCGTTTCATGTGGCCATAGGTCTATTTCTGACTGGCCAGCTTTAAGTGTATATGAACTGGTCATCTTCAGACGTTAGCGGACGCATTATCATTACCATTACAGTATATTGTGACCCGGGACCAAAGGTTATGGCCGGGACCCATGTAAGCGCAGGCGAGTTTGAGAGACGTTGTCTGGGTAGTCTTTAGGGAATTTACGTTTTTGGTTTTGTTCTTATTTTGGAGGGCAACATTTTATTCTGTAACGGTATATTATAGTTTGGTCTCTTCTACCGATGCCAAAAATACCCTTTACAATTATCAACTTTAGCTGATTGAGGACTTTTGGGGTGCCTCATCTTTTATAATTACCCTTCTTCCGTCTCATGTGGTGTCAGTACCAGACCGATGACTTGCAGAGTTAGCGACCATCTCTTAGTATCAGTCTGTGAGCCCTTCGTAGTATGTAGCCTATATCCAAATATTCTGATAATTCCGTGCAATTACCATAGATCTGTCGTATTTCCATTAGGGTTCCATAATGACAAAGGGGAGAGGGGAGGGGAGGGGGGGGAGGGGGAGTATGAATTGGGAGGGAATAAATTTCGTGGTCGGGGTCATCATCATCGTCATGGCCTTTCTCACCCTGGATCAGGCCACGAACAAACACTTTCCACCTTTCCCTATCCAGGGCTAGCTTTTTGATGTTATTCCATGTCTTCCCACTTTTCTGTACATCAGTTTCTGTGACTCATCTGTAGGTTCCACATGGTCTTTCCCTTGATCTTTGACCCTGTGGGTTCTAATCCAGTACTTTCCTTGCTATGCAGTTGCCTGACTTCCTGAGAGTATGTCGTTACCGCCCCCTTCCCACCTCCTCTCTGAATGGGCTCTGTCTTGTTCTCCTTAACACTTCCTCGTTGGTGATCCTCTCTGTCCACCTGATTCTCAGTGACTTCTTTAGACACTTGTACAAGAAAACCTGGATCCTCTCTTCTTTATGCAAGTCTGATATGAGTTCCATGTGTCAAATCCATGCAACAACACTGACTCCACTTTTGATTTGAACCCCTCAGCTTTGTTCGATATCCCTGGTCCCCCATATCCTATTCAAAGATATGAAAGCAGCCTGTGCCTTTCCGGTGCTGGACTTTGCTTCAGCAACTGCTCCGCCCTCTCTGTCAATTATACCCTCAAGATTGCAGAAAGATTCAACATCTTCTAATGCATTTCTTTCTATTGGGACCTGCTCCTTTAGTTGTGCATCTATCCTTAGGTCTTAGGACCTTTGCCTTTCCGGGGTGGATCCTTAATCCAACAGGCTGTTTAAAACTGGGGTCTTTGCTTGCATCTTTTCCTAGGTGTGTAACAGAAGCGCCAAATCATATTATGCAAAATCCATATCGTCAAACTGTGTCTTTGGGGTCCACTGTATACAATTTCTGTGTCCCCTCTTGGTTTCATTCATCAGCCAGTCGATTTCCAAAATGAAGAGGAAAGGTGATAGTAAACTTCCCTGTCTCACACCGGTCTTGATGTTAAAACTGTCAGTGACTGACCATCATGTACAACCCTACAACTTGTTCCTTCATACATGCTCATGATAAGGTTCACTAACTTCTGTGGGATTCCGCGATGTCTCAGCATCCTTCATAGTGTTGCTCGGTCTATACTGCCAAAAGCCTTCTCGTAATCAAGGAAGTTGACGATCAACTGAGAGTTCCACTCCTGGGAATGTTCCACTAGGATCCTCTGGGTAGCAATTTGGTCGGTAACTGGTCGGGATATTATCTATTATACAATTAAACCATCTGCTCTGGTGGATAAAGGTGTGTGTGTGTGTGGGTGCAGGGGTGGGGGTGACTTGGTGAGGGCCAATTGGTCGGGATACGGCCTACCAAGCCCCCTGGCCTGGAAAGTTGATAGTTGCTCCCCTTAATGTCTTTCTCTGTTTTTCGGTTGCGTTTTTTATTCGATGGTATTTTAGTCTCTTCAAATTTGAGGTCTGTATCAAGGTCTTGGGGTAATTTTAATCTTCCAATACTTGAGGTCCAGTTTTAGGATGGGTACATCT
>NW_004797572.1:244423-247049 GCF_000002075.1 Aplysia californica | reverse complement strand
GAATTGGGAGGGAATAAATTTCGTGGTCGGGGTCATCATCATCGTCATGGCCTTTCTCACCCTGGATCAGGCCACGAACAAACACTTTCCACCTTTCCCTATCCAGGGCTAGCTTTTTGATGTTATTCCATGTCTTCCCACTTTTCTGTACATCAGTTTCTGTGACTCATCTGTAGGTTCCACATGGTCTTTCCCTTGATCTTTGACCCTGTGGGTTCTAATCCAGTACTTTCCTTGCTATGCAGTTGCCTGACTTCCTGAGAGTATGTCGTTACCGCCCCCTTCCCACCTCCTCTCTGAATGGGCTCTGTCTTGTTCTCCTTAACACTTCCTCGTTGGTGATCCTCTCTGTCCACCTGATTCTCAGTGACTTCTTTAGACACTTGTACAAGAAAACCTGGATCCTCTCTTCTTTATGCAAGTCTGAGATGAGTTCCATGTGTCAAATCCATGCAACAACACTGACTCCACTTTTGATTTGGACCCCTCAGCTTTGTTCGATATCCCTGGTCCCCCATATCCTATTCAAAGATATGAAAGCAGCCTGTGCCTTTCCGGTGCTGGACTTTGCTTCAGCAACTGCTCCGCCCTCTCTGTCAATTATACCCTCAAGATTGCAGAAAGATTCAACATCTTCTAATGCATTTCTTTCTATTGAGACCTGCTCCTTTAGTTGTGCATCTATCCTTAGGACTTAGGACCTTTGCCTTTCCGGGGTGGATCCTCAATCCAACAGGCTGTTTAAAACTGGGGTCTTTGCTTGCATCTTTTCCTAGGTGTGTAACAGAAGCGCCAAATCATATTATGCAAAATCCATATCGTCAAACTGTGTCTTTGGGGTCACTGTATACAATTTCTGTGTCCCCTCTTGGTTTCATTCATCAGCCAGTCGATTTCCAAAATGAAGAGGCAAGGTGATAGTAAACTTCCCTGTCTCACATCGGTCTTGATGTTAAAACTGTCAGTGACTGACCATCATGTACAACCCTACAACTTGTTCCTTCATACATGCTCATGATAAGGTTCACTAACTTCTGTGGGATTCCGCGATTTCTCAGCATCCTTCATAGTGTTGCTCGGTCTATACTGCCAAAAGCCTTCTCGTAATCAAGGAACGATCAACTGAGAGTTCCACTCCTGGGAATGTTCCACTAGGATCCTCTGGGTAGCAGTCTGGTCGGTAACTGGTCGGGATATTATCTATTATATAATTAAACCATCTGCTCTCGTGGATAAAGGTGTGTGTGTGTGTGTGTGTGTGTGTGTGTGTGTGTGTGTGTGTGTGTGTGTGTGTGTGTGTGTGTGTGTGTGTGTGTGTGTGTGGGTGCAGGGGTGGGGGGTGACTTGGTGAGGGCCAATTGGTCGGGATACGGCCTACCAAGCCCCCTGGCCTGGAAAGTTGATAGTTGATCCCCTTAATGTCTTTCTCTGTTTTTCGGTTGCGTTTTTTATTCGATGGTATTTTAGTCTCTTCAAATTTGAGGTCTGTATCAAGGTCTTGGGGTAATTTTAATCTTCCAATACTTGAGGTCCAGTTTTAGGATGGGTACATCTTAAGTATGCCATACGTGGGTAAGGATACTACTACTACTACTACTACTACTACTACTACTACTACTACTACTACTACTACTACTACTACTACTACTACTACTACTACTACTACTACTACTACTACTACTACTACTACTACTACTACTACTACTACTACTACTACTACTACTACTACTACTACTGATAAGAATAATGATGATGATGATGATACTGATAATAAATAATAATAATGATAATAATAATAACAATAATAATAATCATCATAATAATGACGATAATAATAATAATAATGATAATAATAATAATAGTAATCATCATCATAATAAGGATAATAATAATAATAATAATAACAATAATAATAATAATAATAATAATAATAATAATAATAATAATAATAATAATAATAAGAAGAAGAAGAAGAAGAAGAAGAAGAAGAAGAAGTAGAAAAAAGAGTTATTGTCCTTTTAATTGATCCGTTTTTACACCATGTAAGCGCTATTGTATAACCAGATGGCATCAATCTGCAGTTAATTCGGTTTCATTGGAACTTTGCTGTTACAGCTTCACAGCCAGTTTCGTCTCTCATTCCAAGGTCCCGGCTTCGAATCCGAGTAGTACCGAAACATTTTCTTCCCTAAAATTGTCTCCTTTCACCTCATTTTCTGCTCTCTAGCAATGTTCTGTCGTTTGCTTTCGTCTCCTCTTTCTGCCCCCACCCCCTCACCTTCTTTGCCCCCTCCACTGGGCTTCTGGCTCTTTCTGTAGCCTTTCTACTGCTACTGCTACTCCTTGGCACCTTCTTACTGCTATCTTTCAGCCACACCCCTGATGTTCTGGTAGGAAAGATCTACACCTTGCCTTCTCAGACAAGGGCGAAAAATCTTGGAGGGCTCGTGTGCAAGTTGAGCACGTTAAAGATCCATTGTTAGTCTATAATCGATAAGAGTAGGCTTCGGCCACCATCCGGGCAAAATTCAAAATTTCCTACCAACTGAAAATGTTTGGTGTGTCCCGCGCGCTCTTACGACCGTATTATGCAGTTGCGAGTGCCGTAAAACACTTACAACTCCCC
>NW_004797572.1:242904-244244 GCF_000002075.1 Aplysia californica | reverse complement strand
AAAAAAGAACCAACCTACAACAACAACAACAGCAGCAACTACGAAAACAACCTCTTAGTTAAGCGACGTCTCGCCGTAATAATTTATGACAATGATATTATAACTGATATGTCAATGTAAGGAGTGGAGACAGTGGAGACGTATCAGATGATGTCTTTTTGCTACGCAACGAGCAACATAATACTATTATTCCTGTCGGTAATGATACTTCTCTCTCAGTACATAACTCATGTTATAACAGAATAAACTAAGTTATTGATTCTTTTGTATCGCCACCAGGCAGGTAAATCATTATGTCTTCTCTTATTTCGTTTTCTTCGTTGATTTTTGTTTCCCACTTCTCTTCTATCTAACTCAATGCACTTCCTCAAGTGCATCTATCGCCGACAATGAAATAATGTAGATGATGCTTCGCTTTATTTTTCTAGACAGGCGGTTGGCTTCTCTTCAAGGATTTCCAGTTTTCAGTCGTTGTAAATGGAATGTGCCTGTGTGTGTGTGTGTGTGTGAGTGTGTGTGTGTGCGCGCGCGCGCGCGCGCGCGCGCGCCTCACGTGTTCACGTGCATGCGCATATGAGTGCGTGAGGGGAAGTGAGAGTATTGGTTTGTAAAAGTGTGTGAATGCTTCTGAGTTACTTTCACTTAATGTAAATGTGTACGTTGTGTATGGGTTTGTATTTGTTGTCAGCTGATGTCATGATTAATTGAGTAATCGACTCCACGTGAGGATGTGTAGATTTATCGTTCTTGCCTGGGTTCTTGCCTTTTGCACTCCAAGAATAGGTTGTTGTGATTGAGTGGTATACCTTGTACATGTATCATGTTAAGTTGTATTATGTACGTGATGGTCTTGATGATTCCTGCCTGCTATAAGCACTTGGCCCGTCGCCCTGTGTCATGTCCTGTATTCTACTCATGTAACTCCTGATGCACGCTATGGGGTCAACGATCGGATTCAGTGCTGGTCGTATGAGCACTTCAAAACCAGTTCGATCTTTGTCATTTTTTATCGCACAAAACGAGTTGCTGACCCATCTTCATTGAACTGTATGTCTCTACGTGTAAAATTGATATCCGAAGGTCTGCACATAGCACAGAGAGCAAGCAGAGCAATTATTGCCTTTTGTCTTTACCTCTTCAGTGACAACTGCGAGTTCTCGCCCCTGGCCTCAAATAACGCTACAAAAGCTTGTATGGGCATGATGGGCGTGCGCCCTTTGATTCTTGTTGTGCATGTTTTAACCAATACTAGCTTCAGGTTCTGAAGAGTTTTGGGCAACGGGTTCGAGCCCAAAGCTGAGTACAATTGCGCAAGGGCTGCTAAAATGGATGTGAGCATT
>NW_004797572.1:238906-240305 GCF_000002075.1 Aplysia californica | reverse complement strand
ATTCAATAGGTCCCGGGTTCGAATCCGGAGAGCGATGGAAAATTTTCTTCTCTATAATTGTCTCCTTTCACATCCTTTCCTGCTCTCTAACAATTGTATGTCGTCTGCTTTCGTCTCCACTTTCTTCCCCACACCCCTCACCCCTTTTGCCCGTCCTCTGGGCTTCTGACTCTTTCTGCAGCCTTCCTACTGCTACTCCTTGGCTTCTTCTTACTGCTGTCTTTCAGCCACACCCCTGATCTTATGGTACGAGGTCTGTCTCAGAATAAAGTTTCCCTCCTCCATAAAATCAAAAGTACGCAACCAACAGCCGCTAAATTTTGTGACGTCATGACATCATGTCTAAGAAATCGCAACACCAAATTGCAAGTGCATTGGTGAACGGGTCATAGAGCTGTGAGGTGACGTGTCAAGTGTGGTGTCCTTGTGCACTCTGTCGTAGGCGAATTCGAGGAAAATGGCTAAGCAAATAGGTGCAAACTTGTCATACTTCAATGTCCGAGAAGTGATCAAATTTTGAACTCTTCTCGGCAAGTCCGCAGTTGAAACCCATGCTGATGTACACAAAGTAATAGGGAATTATGTCCCATCAATTCAAACTGTAAGGAAATGGATTAGGGAGGTTGAAGATGGGAGGTCTGACATGAAAGATGAAGGGCACACAGAAAACACAGGGAGAGAACGGTGATGCACATTGGGCTTTTCGACATGAGTGGCATCACACTGAGCTGGCTAGTCACACCTGGCGTAACTGTCAATGGTGACTACTACAAGTTTGTCCTCATACGAAAAGCTCAGACCTGCGATCCGCAAAAAAGACCCGCTTTGCTTGAAGAAGGCGTCACCCTGAATCATCACAACGCCCCTGTTCCCAAATCCAGTGCTGTGAACGAGCCTCTTGAGGGCTACTCGTGGGAATTATTGGAACACCCGCCCTATTCGCCCGATCTCGCCCCCATGCAACTTCCAGCTTTTCCCCAAGGTGAAAGTAATCCTGCGAGGTCGGCGATTTGAGGACAAGGACCAGATTCAAGAGGCTATAAGAAACGTACTCGGGACCTTGGACAAGCGATCACTTACCACTGTTTTTAACCGCTGGGTACATCAAATGGGGACATATCTTGAACTTAATGGTTCCTACGTTGAATGGATATTTGAATAAGCTTTCTGTTGATACCAGATACAAGGTGATTTATAATTATGTGAGGACAGCATGACAGGGAAATTTTATTCTGAGACAGACCTTGTAGGTAAGATCTACACCTAGCCTTCTCGGACAAGGGCGAAAAGCCTTGGAGGTCTCGTGTGCAAGTTGCGCGTAAAGATCCATTGGTGGTCCAAAACCGATAAGAGTAAGCTTCGGCCACCACCTGAGAAAGATTAAAAATTTCCTACCAAC
>NW_004797572.1:229330-237465 GCF_000002075.1 Aplysia californica | reverse complement strand
TCTCTCTCTCTCTCTCTCTCTCTCTCTCTCTCTCTCTCTCTCTCTCTCTCTGTCTCCCTTCTTCTCCCTGTCTCCCTCCACCTTGCATCCTCTTGGTGACCTCATTAACCTATCCCTCTCGAGGGTGATGAGCCGGATTTCAATGAATAGTTAATAGGCTGTTCATGAATGAAGGATATGGGGTATTGATTTTATATCTGCATTACGTAGCGAAGCTGGTTCCTGGGACCAAACAAAAAGCGATGATGTATTGACTTATTTAAGAAAGGAACAACAACAACAACAACAACAAAAAGAATGAAAAGAAAACACCAGGACGACATAATCTTTTCACCAAGATACAAACAAAGAATTGCCTGCAGTATTTCAAGGTAAGAAAGTTTTTTAAAAAATTGCAGGAATTTCAAGGTGATTTCTAGGAAGACGCATTCATTGTTTAATATCTCCCCAAAAGTTGCGTACATAGATTATAGAATAAGCAGTTTTCATACATTTGCATGACTTGAATACGTATAATAATAATCTTCCTTGCAGAGCCCTTAGCTTTTTGACTTAGTGGAAGAAGAATTTTTCTTTACTAAAAACTTTTAGTTTACGTCTGAAGAATACTGTATACCATGGAAGGGGGGGGGGGGGTCGACTTGAAATCGCGATTTTTGAGATTTTAAAAGAAATCCCTGACTTTAAGTAGCTCGCAAAATTATGAAAGATGGCGCTACATCTATGGAACGCATAGTGCTGGGCGACTCAAATCGTGAATTAATTCAACAAATTATTCTCGAAAAATCAAATGGGCAAAGTGCGAAAGAAAAGATACAGCGCGCAAAAACAAACAAACAACAACACCTGGTGTACATAGAAATTTACGATATATGGACGTGTCCGAACTTGTGCTCTGAACTCAGAGCTGTGATGGTGTATGGTGGAAAATTAACGTCATGCTCTTAGCGAAAGTTCAAATTAAATGTTGAATTGCCGAAAAGAAATATAGGCCTACTTATTTGAGGAGCTTCTAGCCCACAGCCACTATAAATTATTATTGTATGTATTACAATGTAATCAACAGAAATTGTTGGCTCAGTTTGATAAGATTGATCCGACTTAATAGACGAACGACTCTTCAGCTTGGTACAATTTATTTGACTTGATGCTACTATAATTGTAATAATTATTTTCTTGACCTTGCTATACAGATTGTTCTCCATTTAAAAGATCCATTAAGATACGATGATGTATGAAACAGTGTGATGATATATTCTGATGACTCTCTTGGATCAAAGTGTTCGGTTCGTATTGTGAAACGAGGCCGTCTCCCCCCCCCCAATAAAGCATGAGAATTGTCAACATATTATTGCGATGGTGACCTTACTCTTGTCTCAGTATTACGGGGATCTTTTAACCATACCTCACGAATGTTCACGTTTGCGGAACGGTCTCCACCTTCTGTACTCCCGCTTCCAGTGTACATTGAAGGCCTTTTCTTCCGAAAGGGCCATTCCTATTAAAAATATGACCTTTGGTCTTGGTCCTCCGTTTATTGTACGATTATTGTAATTATTTTTTTGTCAGCTATCTAGTCGCCTCTGTGGTAATGTAGGTGCTCTACTTCTGTTTTGTGAGGCAGCGTGGTGGAATCAGGCTCTCGTCAAAACAATCAAAGTGAAGAAACTTGTATTTTTTCGAATGTTTGTGATTTTTTAACCGAATTTTTGTTTTTTGGCTCACCACCTTTCATGTCCGTTAAACAACTCTTTTCTGTGTGATTTTTTCTGAAAAACGTTGATTAAAGGCACACAAAAATGTAAATTTTCTGTTAACACAGACTCTTAAGCTAAGTAAATAAATAATCTTTGGCGGCAATTTTCTCACTGATTTAAGATGATACCAATGACTCTACATAACCCAAAAATTGACGAGAGCCTGATTCCACCACGCTGCCTCCCCTATAAATTTCAGTAATGGTCATGTAAACGTCCGGAAAAGTTTACGGTTTCAGATTTAGTCTGGACGTATCAAACTGAAAAAAACCCAGACGTACGCTTGTAAAGAATCTTGCGTGTAAAGTAATTAAAAACTATTCACGTTTAATAGTTTTTGAAAACAACAATGTATAAGTTTTATACCTAATGGAGTGAAAACTGATGTTTTGCCTTACAATTTCAGAAAAAGGAAACAAGACGTCCTTGTTCCTGCAGACACAGTTTGCTTGTTTCAGATCGGGAGAGGACCATGGGCTCCAAGCCTCTCGCCTTTCCCTCTGAAACTGGAGACCTTTTTGAGGATGGCAAAGATACAGTACATGGTAGGGAGACGACCAATTGTTTAAATTGCTATTAGTTGGCTCTTATTTCTTAATTATTGGTTTACAAAAACAACGTTCCCCTAAATAATATTATGGTTTATAGACAATCACTTTCACTTTGATGAGCACTGGTTATGAAGCAGTCCTTGCGACACTGGTTCAGACATCGATTCCAAAACATACTCAAACTGTCTGTCCGTCTGTCTGTCTGTCTCAGTCGGTTGGTCGATCGGTCTGGTCTCTGTTACTGTCTCCTCTCTCTCTCTCTCTCTCTCTCTCTCTCTCTCTCTCTCACTCACTCTCTCACTCTCTCACTTAAAAAACACAGCTACTGTAGGACACGCGTATTTTGATTTTGCCCTTCTTAATTACTAACATCATGAAAATGCACCAGCCGGAAGAAATCAACGTTGATACGTTGGTATCTATTGTCATCTTGTACTACAGGAGCGTCCCGCCCGATACCAATTAATTACCTCGTTCGTGGGACAAGTTATAGTCTAACATCCGGCGCAAACGAATGTCTTATTATGGATTTTTTCCGCTATGAAGGCTCAACAAATTAGCGAGTCATTTGTTACGAGAAAGGTTGTTGTAAACCTTGTTCCCCTTGTCTGGTTTGCATCATGAGTCCGGTCAGGAACTTGATTTTCCAGATGTTCTCCTATGAAATGAAAATGTACTTGTATAAAGCGGCTGAAGATATTCGGAGACGTCTCCTGCGAACACCCAGAAACTATTCGGAGACGTACTCGCACGCATGCACTGCTTTTTTTTTGGGGGGGGAAGGGGGGGAGTGGTGTCAAACTGCGTATTGCTTGCTGCAGATCATACATCATCATCCGGTGCCAGATCTGCGACAGACATCGGCGATCATGGTTTTCTTTTCATTCCTTTGCTCGGATGCTCTCAAAAAAGCTACGTTTCCCTGATCTTTCCACGTAACCCATTTGTTTAGATTCCCTAAGTATGTTGTTCTGGGCCTACCCCTGCCTCGCTTGCCCTCAATTTTGCCAGTGAGAGCTAGATGTTCAAGACCCTTATGTCTATTCAGGTGTCCCAAAAACTGCATTTGTCGTTTCCTGATTGTTTTTAACATTGAGCGTTCCACGTGGGCTTCATCAAGCACTACCTCATTTGATTTCTTTTCTTTCCACGATACTCTTAGCAGTCTTCTAAGAAACCACTCTCTCTTTCTCTCTCTCTCCCCCCCCCCCTCTCTCTCCCTCTCTCTCTCGATCTCTCTCTCTCTCTCTCTCGATCCCTCTCTCAGTCTCTATCTATCTATCTATCTATCTATCTATCTATCTATCTATCTATCTATCTATCTATCTATCTATCTATCTGTCTGTCTGTCTATCTATCTATCTATATGTTTGTCTGTCTATCTGTCTATTGTCTCACATTCGACATGCCTAAAGTAACCCCTCACAAGCTTGCCATATGAAATTCGAATTGTATTTTACGAAAATAGCATCAGCTCAGGATTATTTGGCCTGAAAGGTCGCTGCCATCCTGCATACCCTGCAGAAATTGAGAGGTATTTTATAAGGGTACTTAACGGGGTAAAGCTTGTCCTATTACATTTTTTGGTAAGTGTTTTACAGCGCACGCAACTGCATAAGGTCATATGAGCGTGCGGGACAATTTAAACATTTTCAGTTGGTTGGAAATTTTGAATTTTGGCCGGATGGCGCCGAAGCTTACTCCTATCGATTTTAGACTACTAAGGGAACTTAACTTTTCGCCTCGACGCTTAACGGCAACAGAGGATGGAAAAGAAAAAAGTAAAGGGAACTTAAACATGCACAACTTGCACATGGGACCTCCGAGATTTTTTGCCCTTGTCCGAGAAGGCTAGGTGTAGATCTTTCTAACCAGAAGATCAGGGGTGTGGCTGATAGACAGCAGTAAGAAGGAGCAAAGGAGTGGCAGTAGAATGGCAGCAGAAAGAGTCAGGAGCCCAGAGGAGGGAGCAAAGGAGGTGACGGGGTGGGGGTAAAAAGAGGAGACGAAAGCAGACGACAGAACATTGCTAGAGAGCAGGAAATGGAGTGAAAGGGGACAATTTTAGAGTAGAACATTTTTCTGTCGCTACCCGGATCGAACCCGGGACCTATGAATGAGAAACGAATACCTCTAGGCCTCGAGAGCATCCATCCTATTACTGACATACAAACGAAGAGGATTATTATCATCCCAAACAACAGACAAATAATAAGCTACAAAAATGATACAATCCACGTTAGGAAATAATTATAGACTTCTCTCCGGCATAAACTATCTCCCCCAGAATGACCACTCCCACCGTATGTCCAGCAAAGGAAAAACACCTTGGATGACCTTCAACGGCCAACCAATCGCAGACTCGCAGTTCTGTGTGGAGCATCTCAAGACTTATTTTGACCTTGACCTGGACAAAGGTCTCAGTAAGGAGCAGTGTGCCGTGGCGAGGGCCATGCGGGAACTGACTGAGGAAAATCTCTACTGGTCAGCTCTAGTTTTCTCTTGCAGAATTTACGAATTAGTTTAATACCTCTTTCAACAAACACGTCGGTGATTTACAAATCTGTTCGACACATCCATAATTCGGGTCAACCAATAATGATGAGTTAAAGAGATGTCAGTCGGGGAATGGCACATTGTACGAGCTATTCGTCATTTCGAGCTTTCTGTGTTCCTTTTTGTCTGTGCCCGACTGTGCATTCTTTTTAAAACTTTCCCTATCGGCGCGAGATTAAGATAGTTTAGAACGCGGGCCTCGACCGAGATACTCGATAAAAATTATTACCACACGGGAATCGAACTCCGGTCTCCTGCGTGCGACGGTGAAGCACCTAACGGCTACGCCATAGATATCGGTAGACCAAATATGTTCAACACATAGAATCCTTTATCAAACGTGAACGTTTCATAATATGTAAACTGTCATTCTCACTCGGTTGTTAAAGAAGATCTAGGAACAAATTAATACTTTAGAAGAATTTGTAAGGAGGCACACATTCTATGTCTACTTAACAGGACCATGTGCTACGAGTCATTCATCAAACGACCACAAAGCCTAGATATCCTCCTGAAGGGTGTCTTCTCTTCGTTTGCAATCTTCATGTTCAAGCTCTTGGTGGGAGTTGTCGTGCGTATTGAGCTGTGGGGCCACGGGATGGGACGCCACAGTGATGAAGAGATCTGGAGTATTGCCCAACGTGACCTTCAGGCCTTGTCCGACACGTTAGGTGAGTGAACTCTTTATCATTTATAGCCGTAGCGCACGCAATACTCAGAGTAAGGCAAAATTATGTTAACAATATTTTATTATGGAACGAGGGTGTGAAGGATAGCCTGAAACCATACAACATTCCACCCAGCCAGTCCATCTATCTTGCTAGAGACAAAAAGCTCTTTCTCCCCTCCACGCCAAAGAGGTACAAGAGGAAGGATAAAATAAGTAATTATAGCATGGGGGAAATCATTTATTCAGAATGTACTGAACAATCTCAACCTGGTTAGCAGCATGGTCAATACACAAATACAAGAGATCAACAATGCTATCTTGTGCCTTGACACACATTTCGCTGGGAATACTTGATGCATTTTTTATGCCATCTTGTATTCTGTCCTTGAGATAGTGTTAACGTAGTTTTGACTCACCCTGTATGTCTGATCAGCAGCAGAACAAAGGTGACGTTGTTGCACATTTCGAACCTTCATACCCAAACCAGAAACACAAATTTTCTTACTTCACAGTGTATATTATTATGTTGTTGCCAGTTTTTTTCAAGTTACAGATCAAGAAAATTTAATTTTAAAATCTGTTTAGGTAAGGACGCTATGAAGTTATGATTCTTTTAAAGATTTCAAGTGTCATAAAACAGCGCGTAAGAAAACAGTTGTTGAGTAACCACAATGCGCGTCCGCAAGGAGATAAGCCACAGTTTTGGTTAGGTTTACGCTCAGACATTAGAGGACACACACACACAGAGCAGTATAATTTGTGAGGCAGCGTGGTGGAATCAGGCTCTCGTCAAAATAACGAAATCGAAGAAAACAGCAGTTTCCTCCCTGCTTAGCAATTTCTATCAAATTTTTGTCTTTTGGCTCAACACCTTTTATGTCCATTTACAAACACATTCCCTTGAGGATTTCACGGAAAACGTTGATTAAAGGCACAAAAATATACATTTACAGTTTCCATGGACACTCCATCTTTGGAATTTACCAAGCTTTGGCGTTCATTTTCTCGCTAATTTTACCTCTTAAACCAGGTGACCCCCCACATCCTTCAATCCAAAATATCTCAACTTCTATTGAAGATGGATGGGTAATTTTTTAATTGAAAGCAAACAAGTGAATAAGCTTTAATATGATACCAATAACTCAATATGCCCAAAAATTGACGAGAGCCTGATTCCACTAAGCTGCCTCACATTTTACAATTCAGTCAGATAATCATCCGTATCCTATGGTGCTTTTTTCCTGAACATTTTACAGAACGCTGTACTCGGTTATGTTGCTGTTTTTATTTTTTCATCCATTAACGATTATCTGAAAATGTTTGGCAAGGTTTTAATTAACTTCCATAAAGAGGTGATGGTTTCATTGACGTATTCTTGGTTGTGTAAAATACTGAAAATAATACTAACAATAATGATAAATAGATAAATAAAAATAACAGTAACAGCAACAGTTATGATAATATTAATATGATGATGATGATGATGATAACAATAATAATAATAATAATAATAATAATAATAATAATAATAATAATAATTATGATGATTATGATAATTGGGAAAATAATAATACTCTTAAAAAATAATAATAATAATAGCTCGTCTGTTTATATCTGACGAAGACCAATGTATCTGCAGTGGAGAAAATATTTCTTCAAAACAAATCCTTAGAATAAGAAAATATGGATTAGATCCTGTGGCTTCTGCTTTGACCAATAAGACTTATTCTGGTTGAGAAGAATTTTGTCACATTTTTATTTTTAGCATTTAAAAGCTCCATTTTCACTTGTGGATGTGCGCTGCTTGCGGGATTTTATCTTGGCTTCTGGATTTTTAATTTGTAAAGCAATATAGAATAAAGATAAGACTACCAGATTAGTATATATATCGGTGCTGGAGGTTACAAGTCCATGTTGAAGAGCAGACTGCCTAGAGGTGCCACCAGAGCCTAGCAGTACAAGATTACACCAGTTATAAAAACATATGGTATACTGTGCAAATTTTTCCTGCAGGTGGACCGTATTCACTGATTCAGGAAACGCCTTGAAAGGGACGTGAAAGGGTCTGTTTTCATTTTCCTCAGTTGGCAAAGCTTTCCTGATGGGTGATAAGCCGAGCGAGGTGGATTGTGCTGTATTTGGGATGTTGTCCATGGTGGTGTGGCAAATGAAGGGATCCAGACATGAGACATTCGTTTATGGTGAGACTAGGGCTTTGGACATGATAAAGTTGGATAATTGTTGCCCTACATGCATCTAGACCTAATGGACTCTCAACGCTCTTTCTTCCATGCCTTCTCCAGACTTTAAGCTCCCCACCCCCTCTCTCTCTCTCCCTCTCTTTCTCTCTCTCTTTCTCGATCTTTCTCCACCGCCTTTCCCTCTCTATACCCCCCTCTCTATATTGTTGTCTCTACTCTCTCAGCATTTTAATTTCAGTCTTGTCTGTCAGTTTGTCTTTTTTCCCTTAGTTCCCCTCCCTCATCCTCTTCTTCTTCTTCTTCTTCCTCCTTTCACCCCTCCTCTTCTGTCCTTACTTCAACTACACCTTTTCCCGGCCTTTTTCTGTCTATATGTTATTATTATCATTATTATTATTAT
>NW_004797572.1:224614-225740 GCF_000002075.1 Aplysia californica | reverse complement strand
GTTTTGGAACCACAGAACAAACCAGGCCTATGTACCGTTAGTTCAGTTGACAAGACCTACTTGTCCACGGAGCAGGCGACTCGAAGCTTGAATCCAGTCTGTGTAGAGAGCTTTCAAAAAAGTCAAAGGGACCTACGCGAGGTGGCAATCACTTAAGATGCTCCACTTTTTAACATCAGCCACACAAGCAACAACAACAACAACAACAACAACAATAACAACAACAACAACATCATCATCATCATCATCATTATCATCATCATAATCAACAACAAGAACAAGAAGAACAACAAAAACACCATTATCTACATTAGCATGATAACTGATGAGGTACATTAATTTGTTTTTATGATAAAGAAATACTGTCTGTCCGGATTTCCTGAATGAAATATAATAAAAGGTCATCTTACCTTTATGAAGCATAATCGTGTCTGGTGTCTATTGACAAAGTAGGGCTCCCTTTCGACATTCAGCAATAATATTAATATTTCAGCAAACAGAAGCTTAAGACAAGACAAACCTGTTTGATATTCTAAAGCGTTTTTCGCTTTTAGACAGAAACGCCAGTGTAATGCGATATTCTGCTCACGCAATTATTTAGGGACATTCATCTCCCTTTTTGGGAAATGTTTCATGACAGATTGTTAAAAAAAGCTGTTGCTTTGTTAAATGATTTTCCGAGTTCTATTCTCCGGGGAATGCTATTTTTGCTGTTTTATAATGATGCAGAAGGGAAGTCGGAAAACTGGACATGAATTCCCATTCCATCTCATCGTTGTTGGATAAAATATTATGGAAGTGTTTGTTGTTCATTATATAAAGAAATTTGATAGTCTTGCCCTTCCAAACTTGTAGGATTTGGCTTCTGTAGAGTTGTGTACCTTCAAAACGAGTTCGTATCTTCAGTGTTTCTATTCTGAATAATATAAACACCCTACACGACGCACATACCTTACTTAGAAAAACAAATAAACAGGCCCAGTGGTTGCGGTAAAGTAAAGAAAAAGGAAGAGGGAAGGAATGATTGTATCCAATAAATTATATATATTATATATTCTATTTTATTGCGCACTTCAGTCGGTGCACTTTAATCTGTGTCTGTGGGCGTTATTCCTTCTTTAGAAAA
>NW_004797572.1:217093-223431 GCF_000002075.1 Aplysia californica | reverse complement strand
AATAATAATAATTAGCGCTCAACCCCGAATACCGAGTCGGGAGAAATTTTTCTTGAGTATCTTGGTCTTCTGTACTGTAGTGCACCTTCAAAACGAGTCCGTGTCTTCAGTGTTTCTATTCTGAATTATGTAAAGGCTCTACAGGACACACACACGTTATTTAGGAAAACAAAGAAACAGGTCCATCCGTTACGGTAAAGTAAAGAAAAGGAAGAGGGAAGATGTACAATGAATGGTGTATTCACCAGGTAAATGCTATGATCCCTCCAGATGACGTAGTTGTGTTGTTTCCCTCTCAGTTCGAACTGGCTCTGACCAAAAAGGTCGGAAACCCGCCTTCTATTAATCTGAATGGTGTCGATGGGGGCTTAAAACACTTACATAATTTTAAAAGAGCATAATAATATCTTTTTCTTAAAACTCAAACAAAACAGGAATGCTATGTATTCATGCTTTATTATTATTCAGATATATTTCCAGACAACGTACCAAATTACAAATAAAAAACCAACAAAAAACCAACAAAACCAAACCAAACTAAAACAAATAAAAGAATAAAACACAATAATGAAATGTCAAAAAACATTCATAGTACATTTTATGATCGCAATTAAACTAATGAAAGAAAGCCACATAGTAGATAATACACTCGTACAGAACTTTATCAAATATCAGACAATGAGCTGTCGGTCATTATGACAGTGACATATTTCTTTCAGCGACAAGAGAACAAAAGCATGAAGATTGACAGACAGGGGTAAAGCTCAGCTCATTGTTTCATGGCATGTTTCTTTACAACATCTTGTACCCCGCACCACGTCAGTGGAAACTCGTGCTGTGCGATTTTGAGGAAATGAAACTACTTCAACACTTCGAAGCATGAGGTCACTATTCGTGCGATTCGAATACCGTGTACGAATTGATTATATTTTTCATGATATTATGTACAAGTCTATCAGCAACGTCAATATTTATTACTTACAGTATTTCAGGGAGCGCGGGGGTGGCACGAGCGTTGCACGCAGTGTGGTACAGTAACACATCCCCATTTACAATTTTTAATAGTGGAAATGGGGTTAATTACGTTCACCTACTGTTAATTACCGTAAAATCAACGCTACGCTTCGTCGAGAGTCATGGACCCTTGAACTATTTATGGTGGGACTTACCGATATTGAAAAAAAGTGAATAGGGCCTTCTCATTGGGGGCAAATTTATTTGTATAACTCTTGTTGGCCCCACTTATCACACTGTCTCGAAATAATCAAGTACAAATTATTACCATTTCTATGTTCACCTCCATTATTCTAAACGTAATATGCACTAATTTTACGGCGGATTGGGTATGGTATATGAAACAAAAATCCATTGTCCATAAAAACCAAAGGCATTCGAGCTGATAAGCCATGCTTCGAAAAACTGTGAATAGCAGACAAAACCGTGAGCGTTGAATGAATAGTATTGTCGAATGGCTGGGACCAAGACATAAATACCCATAGAAAGGGTCTCCAAGAAAGATTTTCAGCAACTTACATCTATATAAGTTTGGCAAATTGTATGGATCGCCTTAATCAGGACGATTTATTCAGTTATGTATCCCCCGAAGATGATACAAAATAGAATTTTAAAAAACTAGGGTGATTTTCTTGAGACACACAAGATTTATGTTCATACTGGCAATATTTTAATCTCTTTGCAAGTGGTTGCAGCCTTTGGGTGATAAAAATAAACTGGTGTGTACGAAATGGGTATGATTATGCCTGTTGATAAAACAACAAGAACATCATGTATACATCTTCCTTGTGTCTGAAATGCTTTCATGATGTTTTATGGAAATCCAGTTGAGCAGTGCAGTATACGAGTAATTTATTATACTCCTGTCTTTTTAGAATTACTGTTACGTAAAACCTTCTGAGTTTTAAAAAATCAGAAATATTACAATAGCAATGTATTGACTGTCATGATGAACTCTAGAAAAGTTAAAGAGCAGAAAGAAATAGGATACGAATTGTAGTTCATTAGAATTAAATAGTCTTGAATCTTGTCAGACAGAGTCGAAGGAATAATTACGCAAAACGTTGTTGCTGGTGTTGCTCCTTCGACTGTAGTTGTTGCTGTCGCTTTTGTTGTTGGTGGTGAAGTTGCTAATGTTGTTTTTTTAATTCACGGTCACTGTGTATTCTATGTTATTGATGTCATTGTTTTCAAACTTGTAAATGATGTTCCGAATACAAACCTAATGAATTTGAGAATAATGTATTATAATGGAACAGCAGTGGGGATTTATAAACATTGTATTCAGCTCAAGACAGAAAAAGAGTATAAAGCCCTTGGAGTAGGAACATCATAAACAGCGAAGGTTATGAGTAAATGAGTAAGTTTGACAAGTAACAGATGAGAAAGAACTTAATGTGAACGCACCTTTAGGTAGATGAGAGCCTGCGTATCAGAAAGGCGAATAGGAAAATGAGCAGAAGAGGCTCGCCGACAGAGAGGAAGACAGGGAGATTTAAAGGCATAGAGAGGCTAAAAGAGTACAGGCTGATCGCTTTGAGTTATACTTACATAATTAACAGCAAACTCATCTCATTATGGAAATCCACAGACATGTAGATGATTTATTAAATAGTGTGAAAAGACCATAGACATGTAGATGAATTATTATGTAGAGTGAAAACACCAACAGTCATGCGCACTCATAGCATAGAGTGAGATAAGCGTTGAAAAAACCCAAACAACAAACAAAAATGAATGTGAATATATGAGTGTGTAATATGTACCAGTCAAAAAGCGCCCACGCATCCCTAGCATGTGTGCGTGCGTGCATGCATGCATGCGTGTGTGTGTGTATGTGTGTGTGTGAGTGTGTGTGTGTGTGTGTGTGTGTGTGTGTGTGTGTGTGTGTGTGTGTGTGAGTGTGTGTGTATGTGTGTGTGTGTGTGTGTGTGTGTGTGTGTGTGTGTGTGTGTTTTTGTTTGTGTGTATGTGTGTGTATGTGTGTTAAACACAAAAAACCCTCGTAAAAACTCACCAGATGCTGTAGACTGATCAGCACATAGGTCAAGTAGAGCAGGAAAGCCATGAAGGGAGACAATCCGTGTTTGCTGAACGTGTGCGGAATGGACACGAACAAGTAGGACATGCCTGGGGAGGTATTGTACAAGATAATGGCACCACTGTGAATCTTTAGACCCTGCTTATGATCTTCTAACTTGGAGGTTATGAGAAACTAACTAATTTTACCACGTAGTTCTATTTAACGAACTGGTCCGGGGCGTATTCCATAATTTTTGCTAAGCAGAAAAATATAATGTACTGCATGCACGGCCTGGCACTCAAACATCAACTTATGCAGTTTCAACAGAAATGACAACTGATTAATTAGAAGTACCTCGAAAAAGAGACATTGAGTAATTAACACACTAGTTTGCCCTAAAAGCAAATGCATCAGTAAAATTTTTTCGAAATAATCTATTTGAGTCTAACATGGCATAAAAATCTAACACGAAATATCGCCAAGAAAAGGTCTCAAGAATTGTGTTCTCTTAACCATATTTTTTACAGACAGAAGCTGTCTTAACGGGCATCGCCACAACCACCACCACCACCACCACCACCACAGCGATAGACTTAGTTCGAGCTTTGAGCTTGTATTCCAATACGAGCTTAAAACAGACACCCTACTAACTTCAAACAAGAGATAAACCTTTCTCACAGTCGAGTGACCCCCAGGAGCATATTATAATAGTATATTAGTTTTTCTATCCTAGGACCTCTCCACATTTCTTGATTTTTCTTACTTCCTCTATGTACACTCTTACACTATTTACCCCCACTTGAAGTACTTGATTTGTGTGAAGCAAGTCATTTAAATTAAAACTTACAGACACTCGTAGATATACAAACCTGGTTTGATGCCCACTTCATAAGCTAGTGTGCCGCCTGGATACGTGGGTTGTATGTATGGCGCCAGCATGACCAACAGCAGGTGGGGAACCAGACCATACAACGACAGCAGCAACAGCCATGCCCTGTTGAAATAACGGACAGCCCTTTGTTACTTATCTGCTGAATATATGGTAGAGAGTTGGTCTTTGATGTGTCAGGGACATGTTCGAGATCGGGCTTATTACTTACCTGCTCATCAACCCAACGTTTATTAGAAACATGACTAGGTAGAAGATATCTCCCGGCTACCTAGTGTCGTTCAGAAACAATCTTTATAGGAAGGTCACACCGGCTTCTATGGTGTGGTGGTTAGGCGTTTCGCTGTGGCACGGAGAAGGTCAGCGTTTAATTCCCACCTGTGAATTTTTTTTTTATCGAGCTTCTCAGTTTTTCTGCTGTCCCGAACGTTATATGCCTCTCATCCCGGGCTGACCCTGCAGGTATGGTCGAAGCCCGACTACTGAATGATCTAAATTGTATCGATGGAGGCGTAAAAGTACTTACATAAAAGTATTCTTAATGAAGACAGCATCAAAAGAATGAAAGAACGTAGCAATAATTAATGTTAATGATGAGTATTAATACTTTCCACTTCGCTTGCGAAAACATTTGGCGAGATCGCATATGAGTTTCTGTGTTCGGAGAACTGTTTTGCTTTTTGAACTGAAAACCTGGTATTTAACAATCAATCGTATTTTGTTGCAATTGGAAGAGACTGTTTTAAATTGTTCTCCCTCAGTAATGTTTTTGTATATTTGTTGAATATTGAGATATCGATACCAAATTGAAATGAGAAAGAACTGGGCATTTTCACGTAAATAATTTCTCTAGTAAATTTGATTTTACCCAAATAGGCCTACACTAGGTTTTTCTTTCAACTGGCAGTGTAATACAGAAGTGAGGTCAACACTCGACCACAATCCAGTCTTTACTATTGACTGTTCATACTTCTAATCCGTGTACCGTTCTCATAAAAATAGTACCAGTTGCACGTTATGGTAAATTCTACAGGAGAAAGCAGCGTAAAATGTCCCCTGCAGTCTGTTACAAAAACATAGCGCTTTCACTTTTTTATTCAGTCGTGCGCTTTAGCGCATAATTAATTATGACCTAGGTATTGATATATCTTTCAAAGCAGCTGAGAAACGTCAGACACCATAATGTTATGTATGTGTTCAGTCTTCCTGCTATAAACAGGCGTACCGTTAGCTCAACACGTATCAGATTGGACTCTTCGAATCCCTAACAGATGGTTCTGAACTTTGTTTTTTTTTAGGCTTTGAGACTCTCCACTTATTTGACTTGGTCCTATCTGAAATGGACGTAATAAAACGTTATAAGCCGACTTGTCTCTCCCGACGGCCTTGGACAAAATCTGACAAGCTGCTGATTGGCCAACAACATATATTTCTCAGAAAGGAAATGTGCAGCTCGAAGCAAGAACAAAAACTGCCCACAAGAAACCATAATACATCAATAGTTTACTTACATGCTTATCGTTTTCTTCTTGCACGTCACGTGAGTACCCAGCAATGGTAGCGTGCCTGCCCATAGTCCCAAACCGTAAATGTGCAGCTCAAGGGAATCCAGCCAGATCTGATTCGCAAACAGAGATATTGGGGTTATGAAAGCACAATAATACACCAAAGTCTCACCATTTTGTACTGAGGATGCCATTAACTGCTGTATAATTCCAGTGTTCAATCTTATTGTAAGACCAGATTTGCTCTTGAAAGGGATCCGTAATAGTCCTGGATATCTTTTATTGTTGATAGTTCAGAAGATTTTCCAAAATAGCTAACTTTAATGGCCAACGGAACTAAACATTTCCACTTCATTTTCCATTGGGATAATCAGCTTTATTGCCTGTTAATTAAGCGGACAGACGTAGTCGGTCAAATAAAATCCACCACTGCACTGCCAAACGCCAAGTACCCACTTACAGCAGGGCAAACAGAAGAATATAAACTAAAGGCGACGTCCTCTCCTAATGATATAACGTCTCTAAGGCAGAACTGGGAATCGAACCCCTTCTCTTAGGATAATAAGTCTGTTTCACGTTCTGTAATGTACCGACAAGCAATTAAACGTACACGAGTGCCAATTTAATCAAGAATAGTTTTGACAGTTTTGTAGCTGGCGGAGCCAAGCGGCAGAGAATTTAGAATTTATGTTGGAATGTATACTGTTCAACACCGGGGTGGATGTTTTGGTATGGGCGAGACAACGAAAGAACTAAGGGAGAGAACATGAGAGAAATCAATTACCGAATGAAAAAATAGAAAAGTAAAGACTCGACCTCAACAGACTGAGATTAACAGCTTGTAAAAAACAACCAGAGAGGGAGAAGGAGAGAGAGAGAGAGAGAGAGAGAGAGAGATAGAGAGAAG
>NW_004797572.1:215572-216974 GCF_000002075.1 Aplysia californica | reverse complement strand
GGGGGGGCAGTGAAAAGAGGGAGACGATGAACGAAAGTGACAGAACGAGAAAGAGATAGAACGAACAAATTAAAGAAAGAAACAAGAAAGAAAAAAGGAGGGAAGGAAGGACGGGAAAAAGAAAGGAAGAAAGGAAGGAAGAAGAGCAGGAGAGAGACTTAAGGTGTGTCATTGAGCTGTTTGTGTGTGTGTGTGTGTGTGTGTGTGTGTGTGTGTGTGTGTGTGTGTGTGTGTGTGTGTGTGTGTATGTGTGTAATAATGATGAATAAGATACAAACAAAACAAAACAACAACAACAACAACAACAACAACAACAAACCAGCCTAAAACTGATGCTGCTCTTGACTTACTTTTGGTCGACTCAAGAAGTGAGCAAACAGGGAGTGATCCTGCCCTCGCCTCGTGCTCTGTATCCTCTCGCCCTCCTCCGTGAAGAAGTCGTGCAGGGCAGAACTCGCAGACGGGATCGCCGCATAGCCGTAGATGAGTAGGATGAGGATGAACAGAGCACTCACTGGTACAAGCACGGTAAGGACCTGGGGGTTGATGATGGATTTAGTAAAGTAATCTTTCACGACGTCGCCATCATTCAACTTTGTAGAATGTCAAAATATGAGGTTTTCAGGAGAAACTTGTCTTATTTTGCTTTACTAAAACAATACATATAAAAGTAATTTGTTTAAATCCGTTACTTTTTTAAAGAAGAAGAAAAATGGGACTTGACCAATCGCTACACGTCTCATCTCATCTCAAAATTCTACAACATACTACTCGATTTTCAATTATTTGAAATTTTAATATTCTACAATGCTGAATGGTGGCGAAAATGTTTAGAGGATTCAACGGGTTTCATTGCTAAGCTGAGTAAGACAGGAGCTAAGTAAAATGTGTGCACATATCTGTTACTGCTAATCGATTTCAAGGACTGACGTCATAGAACTCCGGACACGTCCCTCGCCTCAGAATCCATTACAGAGGAAGCGCTGAGACAGAAGGGACTTTTTGTGTCAGAAAAAATACGCACGCCTTTGAACGCTTATCTTTATTTGCAGCATCTAAGCCATAATAGAGTATGCATTATTATTCTTTTCCCAACGTTCACTGAGGGAGTATTTTTTTTCTTCACTGTAGTAGTCTGAGGAGTTTCTTAAAGAGGCATAGAAAAAAGTGTTGGGTATGATTCTTGCTCTAGATAAAGTCAACTAGAAGCTTTTTTTCCCTAAGGCCTAGGATGTAGAGTAAAGGAGAACAATGGAACACTACAGAGACAGAAGTTGTGAATGACAGCTGTAAACGTTAACAGACTGCGACACTGTTTGTCAGACGGGGATTCAAATGGTAAATTGGAATAAAAATTCGATCAAGGCTTCGGGTATCTGAGGAAATAAGAGAGTGTTTATAT
>NW_004797572.1:201413-213231 GCF_000002075.1 Aplysia californica | reverse complement strand
ATAGATAGAGAGGCAGAGAGAGAGAGAGAGAGAGAGAGAGAGAGAGAGAGAGAGAGATAGATAGATAGATAGATAGATAGATAGATAGATAGATAGATAGTCGTACTGACAGAGCAAAAGACAGACATGTAGACAGACAGATCAACAAAAGGAACGAGATATTCTGAGAAGGTTTTGTTCCAAACTCAACAAAGCTGGCTACATGATGAGTGTATATAATTAATTTCTGATATGAATACGTGAATAGCTAAACAAAAAAGGCAAAAATGTATAGGCCTATAATAATTATTGCATGAAACTGATGTGATTAATTAATTAGGCAGCCAATTTTTTACGCATTATTGGGCTTTCTCATTTCATCTCCCGATACTTTGTATTGTTTGCAGTCACTTTTTTGCTTCTGCGCTCCGTTTTTCTTGTTCACAGTTCAGCTTGAAACGCATTTCCATCATTGCATATCATTATGTATCCAGTGCACTGGATACCCATTATTCTTCATTCTAATGACAAAGTCCGCGATTTAAAAAAGAAAAAGAAAAAAGAAAAAACAAACAAACAAACAAAACACGTGCATGCGCGTGCGTCCCTTCGTGCACATGTGAGTAAAGACAAAAGCTTATTCTGTTTTCTGTTTTGTCATAGGAAGTGCTCCTGTCTCGTGGGTTTTGTTACGTTATACACAACTAGCTTTTTATAACAGAGCGCTGTATTTTTTAACCTCCATGCCCATGGCACACACCAATGCTTTTAATTCATTGGGGCCGCGCTCTCTATTTTTCCGATGAGCTCCGGGAATCCAGCATGTTGAGTTTTTATTTATTTATTATCTTTTAATTCTTTAGAAAACCAAAACTTTTCTGTCGTACACAGAGGTCCAGAGTTCAATTCCCGTGTTGGAAGAATTTTTATTGAGAATTTCGGTCTTTTCCCTTGGATGTTATATTCCTTTCAGCCCGGGTTGGCTCTAAAACGCACGACCAAAGCCCGCTGCTCAAATGAACTGAACTGAGTCGATGGGGACGTAAAACACCCACGTACAGATACTAAAAGGAAAGGTTAAAGGAAACAGTTTTAAAAATTAACAAAAGTGTAATCATTAATGAATAGTATAGATTCAAAACTGCACAATCTTATGTCAAGCACCCTTAAGCTTTCAAAAGAGGATATGAAAGCGAAGGTATTACTAATATTAAAACAGGCGTTTTCCACAACCAGAACACACGAACTGAGATAATTATCACATTACATACGTTAGGAAAAAATTAAAACAATTAATGTATGGTTTATTTCAGACATACAAGACCAATGTCTTGCATTTTGTAATACAAAGGTTTTTCCCTTTCATTTGCGTATGACCATGTTAAGAACGTTGTTGCTAAAAAGACGTCAAGTGTGTGTACACCGTTGTGAAATCTGTCGGTCAAAATGACCGGGGTAGTTTGAATGAGTTAACAAAATCCGTTATGGTTATGGGATATATTTATAGCTTCTTTATCATACTCTAGAATTACTATCAAGAGAGCACGACCTCCGAATGTAGAAGTTTTGGTACGTGAAATGATGGATACAACACATACTTTGCAAAATTGTATAGTTTCACGACCCTTGCAGCAGTGTAAGAGGCGTGGCCTCCAAATTTAACATCCATCTCTGACGTGACCAAGCCAAATGACTGGGCCAAATGGGAAAACGAGAGTAAAGTGACTTCCTCGAGGTTACAGCCAAGGAAAAAGCAGATCCTCGAAACTCAGAACCCGCAACCTCACGATTACAAGTCCAGTCGATTAAACATTTGATTGGCGACGCACCTGAATATCAAAGTGCAACCCACCCCCAGTAAATTAATCTTTGGGAAACTGTGAAAAGTAATACGGTATACACATTTCCGGCCTGGGTTTCAAAATTATCGTGACTTTAGTTACGATATTTTTGCAGTTACAGATATGTTAAACTATTTTCTGAAGCGCATCTTATGTCAAAACCGCGTAATATTAGCTCAATAAATAAATTTTAAAAAAGCTTACGCTCTAATGAAAATGTATTCCAAGTTATTTGCGGCGAAATCGTAGAAAATAAAAGTATCCTATCTTGACCGACGATACGTTAGAAACCAAATTGTATATCTGTTTTATTATACAAGAGTATTGTAACTTCAAGTTACGATAGTTTTATACTACAGACTTGCATCGACATAGAAAAAAATAAATATTGTCCTAACTTTGGGTATGATAGACAGAAATATGTCCTCCTTGGCAGCGAAACTCTCGTAACTTGAGATACGATATACTATGTAATTCATTAAGGAAGTTTCTAAACTATCGTAACTCGACTTACGATAGTTCTGTTGCTAAAAAAAATCAGTGTCATTATGATAACTAAGTTACCGTCCAAACAGAAAGAGGTATAATTTCCGAACATCCATACAAAAATACGTCGTGTTTTTCAACCTGTAGTATGGAAAAATCACATACCCAAATCATCTGTGTGAAGAGAAAACCAGTTTTTGCTTCTCCTGAAAAGTAGGGTTTTAAGATACGATAGTTTTGAACCCCTGGCCCGATTTATGAGTACATGTAAACAGGATTCGACCAAGCCGTCACAAAGCCCCTTTGTCAAACTGTGACCATATTTTAAAGATATAGTTGCGTGTAACCGTTATTGTTTTACAATTCAAGTTTGCAAGCCGTGATTTTCCTCAATGGCATAATAGTTGCGAGTGCCCTTCTTCAATGAAAATCGTCAGACGATGAACTTTGGTTCCCTGTTACACGCCTCCTTGTTTTCGTTGCGTGATCCCTTCTTGAAGTGCCACCACCACGACTTGATCCGTTATGCCACGCTCCCTGGCTGTGAGCCGATGAGACCCACTGGTTTGTGCAATCCGCTCTCTGGTCGTGTCAGAAAATCGTTATCGTGGGTCCTTTGAAGGGGCGACATCAGGTCAGAAGAGAGATATGCTGGGTACACACGTGTCCGACTAACTGAGTCTGCAGGATCGAATGTGATGTGATTATACGAAGGCTAGTGTGACACCTTGAAAGTGACCACATTAAGTCGAGGTGTTTTTTGTGTTGGACAAATATTTGTCAATTTACAGCCCAACCTGCTTGAACGACTGCCTGTTCAAGACAATCACCTGGACAAACGAGTATTCTCCTCTTGTTTGGTTGCTATATTATTTTAAATATCGTAATGACACTGTCCAAAACGACCACCCGTCTTAGATGACCGCTTTTCTCTCTACAAGAGTTATTACTTTGGAGAGTTTATAGTATCTTTATAATGGGGAAGGGACAGAACATCATTGTGACTAGTCAACAACTGAGAACGGAATTGGCGAGAATGAATTCTGATCCATGAAACACAAAATAGATATTACACCTCTGCTTCAAAATTATACAACTGTCACAACCGTCACTCTGACACAAGAGGGAGAAAATGAGTTTATCGCTTACCCAAAACCCCCTTTGTCAAAAGAAACAACGATTATTGAGTTCCATAGATGTTATCTCATTGTTAGAGGGATCAAATCGGAAACAATTGTTTTTTCATTACTTGAAAATTTACCATCCCGAGCTACTTCCCGAAGTTACCACATGACATCACACCTCCCAGTTAAAAAAGGGGATTTTGGAAAAAAAGGGGGGGGGGGGGGCGGATATGTCAAAAGGCATTTGGCTCAGGAAAATAAACACACAGGTATCTTGTAATGAAATCGGGTTACTGTCGACCGGGCATAAAATCAGAAGAAAAAAAACTGAGAACAATGGCCATCGCCATTAGCAATAAACACATTCTTCCAAACTATCCGAGTGTCAACCCGACGCACGCAGAGAAGGTGGCGCGGAGGGTGAGTCACGCTGTCGCCAACAGTTTGTTTAGGACGCACTCGCTGGAATGAGAATCACACGGAGCCCTCGACACTTGATTGCTTTGCCTGGGACGAACCTGTCCTCACGAGGGGCCTCATGGATTTTCCAATTTCAAAACGAAATGGCCAATGTCTCTGTCGAATGCCAGCAGGCTGTTTGCAAGGGCCGAGGAAAAAGGAGAGACCACTCTCCAGTTCTTTTCTCAAGAAGCTGGTTATTGATCCGATCCTGAGGAACATCCGGGAGAGCAGAGATGGACGAGCATCGGATCAGACCAGACCCAGCACATGATTCTTTCTCTGGATTTCTGTCTTCACGTCTTAAAAAGGAATTGATTTCATCCGAGGGGAACCACGGTACAGGGCTGTGGAAGGAAAATAAGAAACCGCCCGGAAAAAAATAAAGCTTTCAAATGAAGGAAGAGGAAGAGGGGCGGGATAAATTAGCATCTGACAAGAAGCTTTTATTCGTAAGAAAGGCTCATCCCATTTCCATTCCAGATCCCATAGGATTTGTCAATTCAATTGCCGCGCGAGAGACGGGCAGGGGGACTCATAGATTTGCATCTATCGGTCCAGACCCTTTTAGCGGCCTCGACGTCTGACGTTCTACTTAAACAATCGTCTTTAAACGGACGCCACTTGCAGGACTTTAAGAGTCGCGATCTACGAACTAATCGCGTTTATCATCGTCATGGGCTACCTTACGATTTCTTTATGGGATACGACAAGACCTTTTGGCAGAGATATCTTGGTATGGTTTAAGAAACATTGCCGTACTCATAATAGAAGAAGAACAAGTGAAAAAGTCATGTTTCTTGTGGCAAGCAACTGAATGCTGATTACATTCATGTAATGAACCATTCTGGATATTCAGTGATATCGTTAAACGAAGGCAAATGAGTTCTTTTTGATTATTTATGGTATAAGTCGAACCCCTAGAAGAGGGACCGTTAGCTGCCAATACTTTGGGGTTGATAATTTCTAGTATGATGGGCTCCGTCTTAACGTTTTCTGACAGGCGCAGTGATTCCTGCTTCGCAGCCATGCTGATTTACGCAAGGGAATGAACCCCGACGGGCGGAGAAGTAGAGCGCAGTAAATCACTCCTCACAAAGGAATAATCAAGCCTGTCATGGTAGCGACAGGCCCTGGAGAAAGGCGCTCAAAACTGGTTTTATAGAGCAAAATAGTTTACTCTAATTCATTCTCTGTCTTCTACCGCCACTGTGGATAGTCTAGCTTGACCTCACCCGAACGAGAGTAGCTTTAGCGTTCGCCAACAGAACGCAAGAAATGGACACACAGAGCATAGCCAACATTCAGTCCACAGACTTTTTAGAACATCAGTTTGAGCTTCAGGGTACAAATATTCTTTTCATAGACAGAGATGTAGTAGGATATAAATATTGGAATTTCATAATTTTCTTAAGAATCTGTTCCGTATGCCAATATTGTTATTTTCGTTTTCTGGGGACATGATGTTTATAATAAATACTGGAATAAGAAATTCACAGGGACATTTCGAGCCTCCCCCGCCTGATCCATGGGCTCTGACATCTTGCTGTGTCGATGATATTATCATGATATTGATTCCGTCACTTATAGGCACAATGCCGTTGTCTCCTTGCACGCAAATATAACGCGTAAGGATATTTTGTGGAGTGTCGCTACTTTTCTGGCGCTTCTAGGGTGCAGTTCCCCACACAGCCTCTGCTGACCTTGACAAGTAGGGTTGAACAGCTCGCTTCCTGATTGAATTTAATTTGTCGATTTAAAGGTAAGATGATAATTATTGCAATCTGAAAAGGAGAGTCATTTTTTTACCCGCGTGATAAATCAGGAGGACAGGCACATACCAAACATTGCCCTGGGCAAGCTGGCCGGCCGTCTTAGACTTGTTCTCCAAAATTAGTCTTAACTTTATTGCATTCAGATATTTTAAAGAGGAAAGACACTAGTCTTTCGTTTAAATCCCAGTCAACAAACTCTTTAAGCTCGGATAGAGGCACCCTTTAACTGTACATATTCCAACTGAGACTCAAAATAAGTAGATATTCTCCAGCGTAACGATGTAGTATCCTCTTGTCGACGCGTAAATGGTTGTAGGACAAGCAGGGAGTTGATTATAGTGATCGTGTCGGAAGACGAACTTCTTCAGTCCAACATTTGTTTCTCTTTCAGTCGTGTACGCACTTAGCAAGCACGCACACAGCAAAACACGCACATTGCGAACACATTTCTCAGGGTCCGATTATTATCTCGAATATTTTTTTGTATTTAAAACATTGCGAGATCTGTATATTATATAAAAAAAGATTTCCGCATCCCAGTGATTTGCCTATATTATGCATGTTACTCACATTAAAAACGGATGTTATACCTACACAATACTTAAGTGATAAATAAAACGACGAATTGATGACCCCAACCCCCTCCCTACTCTTTACAAGAGAGTAAAAGTTTTATTCACTTCAAGAGCGATTTGCTGATAACATGTAGTGTTATTTTTAAAAATAATAAAAAATCACTTCTTCATTTATCTTCGTAGCAAGGATACTAACTGGTTTTGGGTTACATTATCTGTTCTGGAGAATTCAAGGCAAAAACAAAATTAAAACTGAAAAGTATCAAAACGGAAAAGGCAGACCACAACAGTATGTTTAAGAGTTGCGGAGAGATGTATTAGTCATAAGTAGTACTTGTGCCAAAAAACAATGGAGTAAGGCAAAAAAATAAAAAAAAAAAAATACTGTGCTAATTAAGCTCTCTGTTTTTTTTTCATTCTGTTTAATTATACATCACTCTCGTTTCTGCCTCCTTTTTATCGTCCATTTCCGTCCTCAAGATAGAGTACTCTCTTTAAGTCCCGTCTCGGAAACAATCATGACAAGACGCATAACACAATGCAAACAATGTGAATGTTTCATATCTCTGACCCGAAAATTATGCATGGGAAAAACAAACTGAAGCCGCAGCTATGAATTATTGAAAACCATGGTTTTAGATATGGCATTTCAGCTGTACTTCTTTTCTTTCTCGCTCTATAGCTTTGCCTTTACACGAAACCCATCAATATTGACCAGGTCAGCTTTCTTTTTCTTTGTATTTTTGTTTTTAATGTTCTTGCCAATTTTGTGTTACTTTTTTTTGGAAAATGTTGTTGCTGTTGCTTTATCAATTAAGTCTTTGTTTCCAAGTTTTTTTTCTTATCTCTTTCAGGTCCCCATGCTAGAGAAGTTATACCAAAATACATGTCCTTGGGTAAGACATATAATCCCTATTACTATAAATGTCATAATTTGATTTAAATTTCACCCTATTATCGTCTGACTTTCTAAAGATGTTCTAGATGTTATAAAATTACCCCTACGCCCGAGCACCAAACTAACTTCATTTTCGTAAGGGTGAGTTCAGAACAAATTAATCAAATCTGATGCAGTTTCTGAAGTATAACGCCACTGAAGTGGTGTGTCATCCTTACTGTAAACAATGGACGGCTGAATCAAGCAAGTGGTACAATTTGCCCTTCATTACCAGATTCAGTTCAAGGACAGCTTCAAATGACCCACCTGTCTAAGCAAACAAACCGTCGAAGCAATCTAGATGTATGAGACTGGCACACGAGCTTCTGGCCTGTGCGTTCTGAAGCACGTACACCGTGCCGATTTTTCTCTGGCTCTTTCCTTGTAATTAATATTCAAGGCTCTGGGTGTGATGATCTCATGCCACACAGAGTGAGTCCACGGGATGTTCTGATAGCCGCAGGCATGTTCAATAGCTGAGCAAACTTCTGGTCTTTGGGTTTCTCTGCTGAAATCACGTTCGCTAACCCCAACACTTCCGACCACCACATCGGCGCTCGGGTCTTTTTCAAACCCTTTTTTGGCGAGGAGAGTGATCAAACATGGCGGCAAGAGATGTATAGAGTTACTGAACAGAACCTCGTTTACACATTTGCGGACACAGAGTGAAAATAGTCCAGCTTCAATTGTAGTGTGCTGTAAAGAAACTTTTTACTATTAGAGACCAGTTCCGTGTGTGACATCAATCCTTCAGAGTACTACAATATTACCTCATGAGGACGAATATTTCATTTTGTTGATGTTATGTGGATCAAACCTTTCAGAACGGTACAAGACAAGCAGTTCTGTGAAAAATCAAAGAATTGAGGATACCCTTAAGTCGTGTCCAAAGCATCTTGAGGTATCAAAAGATTCTGTATTGCTGCGGGTTTTTATTTATCATTATTCACAATTTGCCGAACAGCGTTGAAAGAGTAAACCATGAGATGGACTACCATGGGGGTGCTCAGTGTTGTTGTACAACAGGAAGCAAAAAGGGTGTGTCCGATTTAGAAGAAGCTTGAAGTGCACGAATGAAGTTATATTCGTACTTTGCTGGATAAAAACAGCCTTTTGTATCAGATTTCCTTTCTTTCTCAAAAGAAATATAGTTGGTTGTCTTAAATTAAGTCTCGCGTTCGCTTCTCAAACAAACCTACATTTTCCCCAGAAAATCTTGGAGCAGCTCAGCCATTAGCATTAATGACGACAAGGTATCACTTGAAATTATTTAGTGTTAAGAAAACATGAGCGGCTAAAACAACAAGTATAACGACAACAATAGTAATAGAAGAAGCAACAACAGTAGCAAACGCAGAAGTAAGAGTGTGAAGCAGCAGCGACACTCACCAACAACAACACTCAACAACAACAACAATAACAACAACAACAACAACAACAACAACAACAACAATGTCATCCTTCAGAATAGATGAGAGAACCAAATGAATAGGTAAACTTGGATTTCCTTGAGATGGCACAACACACTGACTCTTTGTTTACTTTGGACGATGACACCTCTTTCATGTGAGTAATACAAATCCTGATGTCTCTGGCCGTCTCGCAGAACTTTTAAAGAACCTTCTGTTTTTTTATTTCCCCTTGCAATTGACACACACTCAAACAGCTTTTTTTCCCTCGCTGTACAGAATGTCACCATATTATTATTTATCAGCACGCTATCCAATCATAATTTGCCTCTTTTTTTTGGAACAGTATATGATTTGTTGGAAAAAATGGGGAAAAAGAATGACAGCGAATTCCTTGAAAAAAAAAGAAATGTGAATAGGCGGATGAAATCAGACCTTCCACGGTGTAAGATTGATGTCTTGCTAAGCAAACATTTGTTTTCACGCAGTGGGATGGTTATGCAGAGGGCGTGGGCATGAAGCCTGGAACAGCTAAGTTGAACATGAATCCCGTAGATGGAAGAGACACAAGAGCTCAAGACAGGACATCTATTAGCAAAGGATAGATTTGTTAGCGGTAACACGCAAGGATGTTTTAAAAAGAAAACTTTTTATTTTAATGTGGGTGCTCAAAGTTGTGTTTTTACGCCTTGTTCTTTTTTCCTCGCCATCTTTTCTAGGCACAATCTCTGCATACGGACATTTCAGTGATGGCTCAACATAGGTTGTAACTCAATTACTTTATATAAACGTTACACGGTGAAATCACGTGGAGAAGGTTATTTCTTTCTTTATTTTTAGCTTATTGGCTCTTGCTGTGGCAAAGAGAATCGCAGGGCTTGCATAGTGACGAAGACAATAAAATGTTGGGAGAGATTGGAGGGGGGGGGGTATTGGGTGGGTAGTGATGTAGTGCAGAGGATGAATAAATCATTTACATCAAATACGATATTAGTTTGGTCTCTTCTCATCTTACCTTGACAAATCCGGCGGCGCCTCGTACAATGCTGAGATACACCAGGATCCACACGGTGAGCACAGCAAGGACTAGGTACCACACAGGAGGCCCCCAGCTCCCGATGTGAACTGAACGCTGCAGGAACTCGTTGCTGCGGATTTATAGTAGCGGAAATTAGAAACTGGAAAAATTCAAGATATTATTGTTTTCCTTTTCTATTTCTATATAGCCTATATCCCAAACATTTGATACAAAGGCATCGTTCAATTTCTCATATCATGAATAATTAACGTGTCTCGGAAATTAAATGTTGACCTGTAAAAAGTAGAAATTCTTTTTCTTTCAAAACAAAGATCGAATCTTGAACAAAAGTTCACTCTTCTTTTTGAGATTCTCATAAAGCGCCCATAAAATATCTGTGGCGACCTTTATATTCCAGCTCTCTGTATAGAGAGTAACGCATCGTGCATACAGATGTAAGAGCAAAGACTATCCTACAAGAGCTTCTATTTGAGAAACGAAACAAAACGGTCTATCAGAGCCAGGCTAGAAATCTAAAAAGTAAACTGACATTGGAAGGCTATTTCCTTGTTTGATCGACAAAGCACTCCATCGGTAAAGAAACACTAGAGGACAAGAAAAAGGAGGAAGTAAGGGGACATCGACATTTTTGTAATCTCCTTTTACCCCCCTCCCCACCCCCCTTTTTTCCCCACCCTTTTTTTGTTTTTTTCTATCTCGCCCCCTTTCATAGCCGCCATGTCAAGAGCGAGGGCACACACTACAGCAGTAAACAGGGGCAGGAACTCTGTAGACAGCTTTATGGTGACAATTAGCAGACGACTATGCTTCCCCTGTGGCTTTTGCGCGCTGGAATGAAAGCGACCTCCTATGTTAGGAAAATTTATACCCAGCCAGCCGACAGAGCCCTGATCAGTGCTGGATCATTGGATTTCCAGGTTCGGTTTGCAGATAAAGCTCTGGAAAGTCTTTGGAGGGGGGGGAGGGGGTGTCGGCAAGCTGTCTGCTGATATCACGATCTTAGTATCCCATCAATGCAGAGGGAGTTCAGGTCACTGGCGCTATTAGGGAGTACTGGATGTGAAGGCACGCTGACGCTGAGACTACTCCCGTTGCAGCTATCGATATTGCTGTCGTTGCTGCAAATGATGATGATGATGATGATGATAATGATGATGATGATGATGATGATGATGATGATGATGATGATGATGATGACGACGATGATGATGGTGATGACGATGGATGATGGTCATCATCATCCTCATTTCTTCTCAAACGACACAAGTATTATTTCGACAATGCCCAGAGTCGAAACAACCCGCCTCTAGATGATCCAAATTGTTTCGATATGGGCGTAAAATATTTACAATTATCTTCATTCATAATATTCAGACAGTGGTGGGGTTCCACTCATTTTCTTTCTTTTTAATGAGCTCTCATGAAATGCAACCAATATCAAGATTTTAATAAAAGTCATTTTTATCCCATTCGTTTTCTTGGGGCGCCTCGACATTAAATGCCCTTTACTTTAGTTTTTAGTGAGAATTTTACGGTACATGCAACACAAATAGATCATATTAATAAATACCGAAGAATGAACTGAAACTTTCAAAATAAAGAGAACTAAAGAGAAAGGAAATGGACGGCATAATATGTTTGATAGGACAGAAAGAGGCGAGCAAAGCACACCAGAATATCTGCCAACCACCCACTCAAATGTCCAAACCATCTGTGGTTCACTGATAGAGAGTCATTCCCTGGAAAGCTTGGGCGAGCTGTTGCAGAGCATACATACAAGATCGTGCATGAATACCTCCTCCATCTCTCAACAATAATGAGGAGCTTGTAAAGAAGCTACACTCCCAAATACATGGCTTCTATCAACAGGCTTCTAGTCCACCTCAATTATCTTTTCACGGAAGAAGAATAATACCTTCTTACGCCATGCATGCAAAACACAACTCTCATTTCATGTCTTGGCATTATCAAGGCTTGAATGCTGGGCTGACATCATATTGCTAGAAGTAAACAAAGAAGTTTGAACAGGAACCGGAAGTAAAAAACGATAATAAAACAAGCCCTTTCTTCTCATTTCCATTAACGCACTATAATGGGGCGGCGTTACAAGAACATTTTAATCACCGGTAAAAATTATTGTTATTAATTTCGTTTTTAGTTATATTTCTTAACGCTGAATTGGGTTCTCTTACCC
>NW_004797572.1:199852-201101 GCF_000002075.1 Aplysia californica | reverse complement strand
CACACACACACACACACAGACACGCACACACACACAAACGCACACACACACACACACACACACACACACACATAATTACACGCCAGACACACGTACACACACACATACACATACACGAACAAGCGATTTACCATCCAACCCCTTTTTCTATTTTTCCTTCTGTTTGTGGCAGAAAGAATCCAACAGCTTCAATGTACAGCCATATTCTCATCTCTGTGTTTCCCTTTGTTTATTCCTTCTCCGCTCTATTTTCTTGGATGCTTAATTGAGAGGCTAACTTTTGTTGTTTCTTCGCATGATTCAAATCTAAAACATTGCCTCACACGCGTGCTTCATCTCCAGGTATTCTTTGCTGAGGAGGATTTTTCTTTCGACTCATCGGTTTCGGCATAATTTCGAGAAAGTTTCCAGAAAGTTGGCCTCCCTCAAATACGCTATAATCATGTTATGGAGCTGGTTCATCTAGTAGAGAGCTTTCCAATCGAACTTCCGCCTTTCCTTCTCACGCTCTGCATTTCAATCGTTAACACTCTCTCTTCTCTTGTTTTGTATGCAATGGCCCTTGAGCTCCTAGCACGGAGTACGACAATAGGGGCTTAAATGCGACTAGCGGTAAAATATGTCTTTCTTGGCAGTTTCCAGCCGTTTTCTATGCGCGTCAGCTGCGAGCGAACGTTCTATCGCGTTTCTACTAATCATACCCAGGATATGTCACGTGATGGATAACGAGGAGGAAATGATGTGCGTCAGGCTCCCGGATTTCTCTCTTTTAACCCTTTTTTATCTCAGATTTTATAAGAACTTATAATCATAGTTAACGCATACATTGCCAGACTGGAGACTGTTAGGTGTAGTCAAGTATGAATTATATAGCAGGTTTGACAGTGGCAAGGTAACAATAGTGAACTAGAATTTTCTAATGTGTCAAAATGAAAGCAAACAATAAGGGTGAAAAAATACGAGATAGTGTGAAAGAGATGTGGGGGGAGAGTTGACATCAAGGAGATGAACAAAGCAGAATACAAGAAGAAAAAGAAGACCGTTTTTAACGTAGAAAACACACTGAAGCATGCAATAAGGCTGGGAAATAAATGATGCTAGAGAAGAAAGCGTACATAAAAAAGAAAGAAAATGTAACTGTTGTAATTATGTCAAAAAGTTATGACGTATACACACGTACACACGCACACACATACACACACACTCACTGACTCTCTCTCTCACACACACACACACACACACACACACA
>NW_004797572.1:195945-197024 GCF_000002075.1 Aplysia californica | reverse complement strand
ATGATGATGATGATGATGATGATGATGATGATGATGATGATGATGATGATGATTTTAGTCATGGCGAGGGTGGGGAACCCAACCCCCCCCCACCCACTATATTGCTCTGAAATGTTAATCTTTAAGAAATATTTTTCTTTCCTCCTTCAATCTCCCCCATCGCTGTGACGTCCGTGATCTTTCCCCTCATTCAAACAACGATTCGCGAGGCAGAGACAATGTTTGCACAGAGAAAGAAAAAAGTTCCATACAGCTCTCCTCTCAGAGAAAATTATATATCGCTTAAGTCAACACTCGGCGTGTTTCAAATCGGATCTCGAAATTAAAGAAGAGTACTATTTTCTATCCCTATGATCTATTACGCAAATGAAGGCTCTCTTGTTGTCTCAAGCCTGCCCATAATAGTCGCACCCGTTCAACTTTTGCCCCAGGCATAAGGGAAATCTTCCTGCTTTAGATTTCTTCGCATGAATAAAGATGTCTCTTTCTCCCGGAATGAGTTGAAAAGAGAATAATGCGAGAAACATAACACACAAATATTAATGATATGATGATAGGGCGATAGAAGCAACCCCTGCCACGGATGATCGAGAATGTCAATGTACCATAAATGTGTTGTGCGAAAACGTGAGCTCATGAAAAAAAAAGAAAAACGGGAGAAAAGAGCTTAAGCTGCAACCCCCCCCCCCCCAACAAAACAACGCAAACACACGCACAAAAATAGAAAAAACCCAGGGTGTTATAATGGCTTAATAAGCAAGGTGCAAGCTTAGTATCTCTTGATAAAATCGATCGAATAACAGGTAAGATGGCGGTGCTGTGTTTGTAATGCGCAAGTAAGGATGTTGAAGAAGTGTAGAGTGTAGATCTTCGTGTTATTCCTTCATGAAATCTCTTTTTGAACTGAAACAAAAACTATATTTGATCTTGTTACACCACCTTTGAGATTTTAAGGGAGAATCAAGAGTTAGCCTGGGATGATGTATAGATTGCATGCCTGCGATTACCTCTGACCTTAAGCTTTCTTATAATATACCAAACAATGCACCCCTTCTCAGCATACACACACGTACACACAC
>NW_004797572.1:190829-192423 GCF_000002075.1 Aplysia californica | reverse complement strand
TCTCTCTCTCTCTCTTTCCCCCTGCCCCTACCGTAAATTTATAACAGGTTTAGAAGCGTCCTTTTTGCATGCCCAAAATGTAGTCCGCCTGAGAATGGAGATCCCGGATATATGCGTAATTTCTCAAGTCAGCTCCGAATGGAGGGCTGAAGTTTACTTGTACCCCTCTTGCTATCCATGGCGTGGGAAGAAACTTGTGTTCAGTTTCAGAGGCACGTAACTGTGATGTCTATAAAACACTAAGAAGAGAAGCATCTGCACCTTTGGAATACTTTTTTGTTTTCTAGTGGATTTTCATTATACGGCTTATTGTATAGTCCTAATGTCGCAACATAACCCATATAGAGTACTCGCGTGTTCTAGTTTTGGCTTTGCTTCTAAATAGCTTTACACTTTATGCGCAGTTTTCTCATCGCTTCATATTGCTGTTGCTGTTTGGTTTGTTAATGTTCTTGGCTATTGTTTATAGGCGATGTTGCTGGTGTTGAAAAATGGTGTAGACCAGCGCTTTGTTTCAGTGGTGAGGCACTTCACTGTCACAAGCAGAAGACGTGAGTTCGATTCCGGAATGGAGAGTTTTTATCTCCGTATGTCTTTTTGGACTTTCATCCACTCTCACATCGGGTTGGCACAGACAGACATTGTCTGCCTTCTAAATTATCTACTTTTTGTGGTCGGGGATCGTATAACACCTATTATTATGTATATAAATGATGCAAGTATCTAGTGTTTCCGCCATATTTTGCTTATTTCATGGATGTCCATTCTATAATAACCACTGTAAAGCTTATCAGAAAATCAGAAGTTTAAAGAGACAAAACAGAAGTCGTTGCAAATCAGTTACAACGTATACAAAGAATTAACCTGCCAGTTCATTGAATAACTGTTTTCAGTATCCAAACTTTTGATTAACTGTGTCTGTAAAAAGTTGAAAATTGAATGGATTATTTGTTGCTTGTCAGCATCAACCTTAACGCTTGACCTTCAGCTGTAGAATGTCAGCAACGTGGCTCCTGAACATCAGCCCGGAGCCATTCATTATTAACGCTTCTCATTTCATAAACGCGTCACAGCCGAGTCGGGGAAGGGATAATGCAGGCAGGTTGAGCTGTGTTCCCAGACATCGTAAAACACAGCGCTTTATTGGCGTTCAGCTTCACTCGTCGATATCCTTAAACTTTGATTCTAAATGTTTTATGGCCTCATTGACATAATTTAGATTATTGCGGCCGCTTCAATCCTGCCTGTGAAGGCTAACCTGACCCAGTTTAGTGGGATATGACATCCGGGCAGACAGATGAAGTTAATCGACTTGATAATTTCCCCATACGAGATCTGAAACCATGCCCTCTGTCTACTAGTTATAGCCCCACATGCCCCGGTACATTTAACTTTGGAGACAATTAAATTTAAAAAGTCAAAAAGCAATTAAAATGCCTCTTAAAAGCTGAAACAGCCTTAAAGCAAGTAGGACAATTGTGGAGATAAAACTGACACATATGGAAAGACAGCAGAATGAACGGACAGACATACAAGCAAATAGATAGATAGATAGATAGATAGATAGATAGATAGATAGATAGATAGATAGATA
>NW_004797572.1:188191-189796 GCF_000002075.1 Aplysia californica | reverse complement strand
CACACACACACACACACACACACACATTACCTCTCTCTCCGTCTTTTTCTGTCTCTCTGTCTCTCTGTCTCTCTGTCTCTCTGTCTCTCTATCTGTTTTTTGTGTCTGTCTGTCTGTCTGTCTGTCTGTCTGTCTGTCTCTGTCTGTCTGTCTGTCTCTGTCTCTGTCTCTGTCTCTGTCTCTGTCTCTCTCTCTCTCTGTCTCTCTCTGTCTCTCTCTGTCTCTCTGTCTCTCTGTCTCTCTGTCTCTCTGTCTCTCTCTCTCTCTCTCTCTCTCTCCCGTTTTCTCACCTCTCCTTATTATTCACTTTATTTTTTATACTTACGCTGCAGGACTAAAGGTACTGGGTATGGGAACCCTACACTCCTTTACTTTAATTAATTAATAAGCAACGAAGGCGCGGGCACCGGCAACTCTGGTATAGCGGCAAGCGTTTCGCCGGCGTGAGTTCGATTCCTATTTGGGGAGAATTTTTATGGAGTATCTCCATCTTTCTGCTGGAAGGTTGCACATCCCTCTCAGCCCGGGTCGGCCCTGACAGGCAGGATCGAAGCCCGCCTCCTATATGATCTAAATTGTGTTGATAAGGGCGGAAACATCTACATTAAAAAAAATCAACAACTCCCCCACCGCCTCCTTTTTCCGGCTATCCAATTCAGAGTTCCTCGAGAATAAAATGAAGAAGCTTCTATTTTACAAACGTATGATTTGAATCGATCGAGCTTGCGTTGGCGGACTTTTTTATACTCAAGATTTTTGTATTCCGTCTCTTACTTCGATTTATTTTCTGGCTGGGGTAAAACCCACACTCCCGTGGCTTTAATCAATTACAAGAAATTTTTTTATTTTCTGAAAGTGTGTTTGGAGAATTGTATTTACATATCATATTTGATAATAAAGTGTAAACCATGTGGGTTTTACCACAATCCCACACATGAGATAGCCAGCCTCATCTTTCCCCTGAGAACTAATTATTGAGTTTTAGCAACACTTTGGTTTCTTTGTCTTCATTCCACTGTTACCACTGGCTATTTCAATGAGGTTTGCTTTGAAATGTGATCTTTATTTTATTAATTCAGTTCAATCTCTGCTCTTCTATGAAGCAACTTCTTAAACTTGTTTTGAAACCTTGGGCGGGGGGTGGGTGGGTGTTGTTTTCTGTTTGTTTGTTTGTTTGCTTTGCTGTTATTTATTTTGTTAAAAATTAGCCTCTATGGCAATACATGTATTATTTTGTAACTGGTGAAGGCAAATCTGAGTAGAAAATAATACATGTATTGACAAAGTTGTGAAGGAGATTTGTAGTGGGTGGTTTGCGGGTGCTCTAGTGTGGTTTGCTCCTTCTCTCCTATCAAACATCTCTCGTCCTTATCTCTCCTCTTTTTTTAGTTACTCTCTTGTAATACCTTTAATCTCCGGCATTTACATCACCTTATTATGTTGCAAGTGCCATAAACCCTTCCCACCCACCCCAAAAAAAAAGAAAAAAGAAAAACTTACTTACTTTTACTTTACTTTTATCTTCCGCTTGTACCGGGGGGTGTCGCGGGGAGACACAGACGTCTGTCTGCGGCAAGGCGAGTGGCCTGTAGGAGGGACATCCCG
>NW_004797572.1:186155-187072 GCF_000002075.1 Aplysia californica | reverse complement strand
CCCCCCCTCCCCCCCGGTCATAGAACATGCTCTTGGAATACTGAGTGCATCCTCATCATCACTGTCTTTCTCATTCTGGATCAGGGTATAGGCCACGAACACTTTCCACCTTTTCCTATCCTGGGCTAGCCGCTTTTTGTTATTCCATGTCTTCCCACTTTTCTGTACATCAATTTCTGTTACTCTTCTCAAGGTTCCATGCGGTCTTCCCTTTCATCTTTTACCCCGTGGGTTCCGATCCAACATCTTCCTTGTTTAGTAGCTGCTTGACTTCAGTTCAGTCCATCGCAACCGCCTTCTTCCCTCCTTATCTGTTCACTTCTATACTTTTTCTGTTTGTTTTTCCAACACAAGATAAAAGGGTTTCTTTTGAAAACCAGTTAGTCCAGACTAGCCCCCTTGTTTTACCTCTTTCATTTTGCTGGAAGCGGTGAACACATTTGTATAATACAATTGAATATGAATTATTCAATGACATATTTGCTAGTTTGTCTTGTTTTCTATTCGAAACTGGAATTATAACAAACGTTCTCAACAGATGGGTAATTATCTTGGAAGGTACAAAAAATGCACGAGCAAAACAAGTTAAACGAAAAGGGTAGAGCGTCAATAATTGACAGCTTCGGCGTGTTTCATTACTCTGACAAGCCACGCCAAAAGTTCATAAGGTGGCATGGACCATAGAAACTCTGTTCGCCCCGGGCTATTTCATAAATGGCATTATTGTCACAGGGTCAGACAGGGGTCTACGAGGGACTGGTAATCCGGGTGTTTCGCGGTCACTTATTGTTGGGCTCATGCAGCCAGGCCCGTTTGGATCCTTATCGAAAGTATCTGTCTGTGTGCTCATAAGTGGACTGAGTGTCTGTCTGTCTGTCTGTCTGTCTGTCTGTCTGTCTGTCTGTCTGTCTGTCTGT
>NW_004797572.1:183439-185694 GCF_000002075.1 Aplysia californica | reverse complement strand
CACACACAAAACAAAACACACACACACATACACACACAATTACACATGAGTAGACACACCAGCTCTATAATAGTAGAATGATACATGGAGAGTGGGCGGCTGCGGTTCGAATCCCCAAAGAGTACTTGTATTTTGTTGTTATCATGGCTCGTGTGTCTTCACCCTCATAGCTCAGTTCTATCCGGGCTCGTTGTTGAACTGTAGATCTTTCCTCTTGAAAACCGCACCGCATTTAACCCTATCCGTACGTCGTGTTTTACTATCGTATCTATACGACGTGGGGAACTCTGTGTCATCACTTTCCAAAGGGGAAATATACTCGCTAATCTGATCCGTACGCTTTGCATAACAGTCTGTCATAATGATTTATTGAGAAATACTGAAAGTTTCAAAGAGATCTTCGTACTAGAAGTATTCCAAAATGTGAAGAATACATCCTCTGGGGTACAAAATTACCCCAGGGCGTACGGACAGGGTTAAACGGACTGTAACCTGGACCCTGGTATAGTACACCGTACCTACCAAAATATGTGGTGTGCCAATAATGCGCTCTGTCGCACGCTGAAGAACTGAGTTCGATTACGGTGGGGTAAGAATTTTTATCCAGTATAACCGTGGAACCCACAAGGAGCACGAGGCAGGGGTAGGCCCCGGGAAACATGGAGGAGATGCGCGGAAAGGGACATGAGAGAAATGAAGCTCAATTGGAACGAGCTTGGAAGGATGGCTCAGGACAGAGATAAATGGAAGGAGCTTGTATGTGGCCTATACCCTGCCAGGGGGGAAAGGCATTGATGATGATGATACCCGTCTTTCTTCAGGGACGTTGTAACCCTTTCAGCCCAGGTTAGCCCTGGCAGGCAGGGTCGAAACCCGTCTCTTAAATTATCTGACTAGTGTCGATGGGGGCGTAAACATTTATAATTAGTTTCGAAACTATGCCTTTATAATAATAATATAACAACAACGTTAACAAATGAAAGCATGCCCATACCTGCAACACAGACACATAAACGCGATAACTGCAAAAATGTTGCAACGCTTCGAGACAGATGAACAAAATTATCTGATCAAAACAGAAAACTAACCAGAAGAGAACATTCGGATATGTACATACAGACACACGGTGAACGCTCTCTCTCATACTCACTTCCTCTTTGAATAGGTCTCACCGTAGAAACTAAAACAATGAAAAATTACCTCCCTCGAAACCGGAAATTTAGAGCTCTCCCAGAATTTGGTGGTGGTCATGACTACCGCACCGTTCAATACAGATTGATTACAGTTTAAGACCTCACGATTTCCTCTCCGTCAGCGATAGGAGTCGACCAATTTCAGAGAAAATTGAAAAGCGCTAAGAACAACTTTCAAAAAAGAAAAAAAGAAAACAAACTCGATGGAACCCCGGTCGTCTTTGAAGTAGTTCTACGTCATATCCTCTGAACTGCTTTCGTCTGGTAGCTCAATATGTCGTGCAAACCTTGTTCCATCGTACTCGATTCCTACATGAATAAAACCAATATTGAAATTATCAAATTTGAGTCAGTAGTAAATGACCAGCTACTCCAAATTCAATAAGACGCTTGAGACATTTTATTTCTTTTCCTCCCGTTTTGTCCTCTTTCAATAAAAAGCAATCTTTAAAGCAAGCAAAAGATGAAAATGAAAGACCAAAAAATAGCAAAGTTGTTGTACTCTTCTTAGTATGAGAAAAATCGTTTCCATTTCATTCCGCTCCGCATGAAAAACGCATCCATCTAGATTAATCTCTGTCGTTCAGCGAGAACTATGTTGGTTCTTCGAACTTGACTCAAAATCCGATTCTGGTTCAAATCAAAGACTTAGTCGTAGGCCCCGTCTTTCCTCTCTCCCCGGAAACCGACACTATTCATTTCTTGTCGTTGACTGCTGGAGCTGGGTTGTATGGTAGTCATCAGTAAAATTATACGTTACTGCTACTACTGCGACCCTCGGAGACAGATGAAATAAAAGTAATAGTAATATTTTCCCGATACATATCGCTTCTGTCTAGACGACTATTTCACGATCAGTGATCGCAAGGGGCTGCTTCCTCCAGATTCCAAGCGTTATCGTGGTCCTCTTTTGCTCTTTACTTTTACCGGCGACTTTTACAAAATGGCGCAGAAATGGGATTGCGGCAGTAACCTGTCGAAGCCTGCGCACATCAGAACAATAATTGAATGTTAGGTCTTGCTCTTCATTTTGGGAAATGTGCGTGTGTGTGTGTGTGTATA
>NW_004797572.1:180075-182867 GCF_000002075.1 Aplysia californica | reverse complement strand
TTCATTATTAAAAACAAAAAAATATATATCACTATTATTGACAACTTTTGCAATCTTTCTTTCTTGCTTTCTTCTTCTTTCGCTCTCAGCGAGCACACGCCACCGTTAAATCAAATAGCAAACTACATGCTGTATAGTAGGACAAGAAGAAAGTAAAGACGCACAAAACGGTGGGTTTTTAATTCAATAACGTTAATACTTCGGGTAATCGTGCATACTGGTGACTCACATGCCTCTTTTGTCCTCACCAGAGCCCCCCTCCCCCCAACCACACACACACACACTCCAACCCTCCTTAAATAGCACACAACAGGCATAGCAACTGATCATTGTTTAATGTCACGGTCGATACGAGGTGAAATGCATCAAACATGCATGGCATTCAAAATTCCAAACGATTTCAGATGCCACCCATGGGCCGATATGTCAACGCCAACAGTGTGTTGTGCTTTGGTTTAGCCCTGGGCTCGATAATCTGCGCTCAACTGTGAGCATAATTTTTTAAAGCTGCATTTGATGGACAGATACCGTGATACGGTACAACACTGATACAACTGCACATGCATTATTATGCACAATATTGTATTGCAATATTTACTACAAAGTGATATTTTCAGATTAATCACTAAACTGTTCTGCTATGTTTTGTTTCGTCGACTAATGCTAAACCGTCTGAGTTCTATTGCTATGTAGCGGGGGTATTTTATCTGGATTTTTCCTCCGTCTCTCTGCAGGAATGCCATCTCCTAATAATCCCGGTTAGCCCAGGCATACAGTGTCGAAGCAGCCAGTCTCATAAATGACACATGTATAAACCATGTCGATGGGGACGTAAAACGTATTATACACTTATTTATCATTGTAATCGAATCTTTTCTCTGTTCCAGTACATGTTCAGACTTAGCAAGTGTTATTTAAATTCATCAACGCTATAACCATGACTGATAATAACACGTTTGAAATCAGCTGATGTCTACAGTACAAATATTGAAAAGGAACTAGATTACCGGTAATCAAATTTGCAAGTCCTGACGTGGATTAATTCATATTTTGTTTCGACTTTGTCATTTTCTTCCACCTTAACTTCTGCTGTTTTTTTATATTATCAAGCCTACTATTTTATTTTTTAAAAACACTTTTTGTTGCTGTTTTTTTTAGGAAGGGTGACTGGGGATGGGGTGTGGAGAGGGAAATATGTCCTTTTACTTTAAAAGATGAGTTGAAATTTTTTTCTAGACAATCGGGTGACGGTTTTGATTACATAAATTTTGATAGAAATCGTGTAGAAAGTATTAAACAAACAAAACCCAAAATGAAATAAACAAAGAGATAGAAAGAAAAAAAAAGGAAAAAACACACCTTATACACAAGCTTTGATATTCATTGAGTTATTTTGGGAATACAGGAAAACATTCGAACCCGCATCATCAGCTCAGTCCCGTAAATTCGAAATGTCATCGAATATTTGGTCGTCTCCCAAATGAACACGTCCAATAACGGAGGTAAATATAATTAAAACCTGACGACGGCTTGCCCGGACTTGCAAATGGGATCAGCCTCTACTAATGAAGGCGCGCCAACTCTGAGAAACACCTGGTGCAGTCTGCTGGGAGTCTGAGAACATTCTGGGAACATTCTGGAAAACGCCTCCTCGCAGGTCTATATACCCCCCCCCCCCCCCCTTTTTTTTTTTTTTAAAAAGTCCATGAACATCCAACTCATCCTTTTAAAATAGAAGTAAACTGCAATCGAGCAAACAATGCAAAATCGAGGGAAAAATTATGGGTATTTATTTTCTTTACGCTCTTTACATTACATATGTAAAAAAAAATTATGGTATGGTACTTGTCGAGCGGTACAGATGTTCATTGAGAGAGTTCTGAGTTTGATTCTTGGATCCGTCAGATGTGTCGCTGTATCTTTAGATAAAACGTTTAAAATCTTTTCCTCAGTTCGCAAAACTGCAGATAAGTATAGGACGCTGTGCTAAGGCGACCAACAGTAGCATACCGGTACTTCGTAAAGTGTCTGCAATCTGCAGTGGTGCTATATTAGGCATTATGCTACGTTAGCATAACCTCTCATGATGAACTATGGCCCGAATTATTAAAAGGGAATGGAAATATCTCAAATGTGAAGTCAGGCAGCTGCATATAAGAGAAAGTGTTGGTTTGGAATCCACAAGGTAAAAAATCGAAAGGAAGACCGTGTGGGACCTGGAGAAGAATCACAGAAAAGTGGGAAGACGTGGAATAGAACCAAGTGGCTAGCCCAGGACAGAAAAAGGTGGAAAATGTTTGTTCGTTGCCTACACCCTGATGCAGGGTGAGAAAGGCAATGATGATCCCAAATGTAGATCTTTCTTGTGTGAGAATTGAACTAGTGGCTTTTGTTTTCGAGGCAAAGAACTAACAGGTATTATTATTGTCACATACATAAATGAAACTAACGCACTCACAGAAGCAGTAGTTTCAGCATCGTATCCTCTTCTCTCTCTCCCCCCCCCCCCCCCCTCTCTCTCTCTCTCTCTCTCTCTCTCTCTCTCTCCTTCTCTCTTTCTCCCCCCCCCCCGCAACTCTTTTTCCTCCCACACTCACAAGAAGTCTGGAATTCAATTACACGCAGTATTACTATAATTTCTATTGGCGTAGTCTTCTTCTATGGATATTAGAGGAATGCTTAAGTTAATTATTCTGTTGATTGACATGAAAATGTCTGAGAGTCCAAGCGATGAGCCATGAACACACACACACACACACACACACACACACACACACACACACACACACACA
>NW_004797572.1:177003-179588 GCF_000002075.1 Aplysia californica | reverse complement strand
CACACACACACACCTTCTTCCTCCTCTTTTTCATACTATGTAACGTCCAGTGTGGCCGGCGTCCCGGGGCAGTAATTGTTACGAGTTGCCTGTTTCCCCCTGGAGACAAGAGGCCCGGGACAGCCCGGGGTCTATGTCAACATCGGCCTTGTGGGAGGAACCATGTCGTCTGCTCTCATCCTAGCCTCGCATCGAGCGATGTTCCCGACGGGGGCCGACCAAGAAACCATTTCCAGCGGAACCGTATCTGAGAGAACCCGTTTATAGTACATGTAGTAGTAGGCTTATATACAGTGAGAGTGGAGTTGTGATGTTGTTTAAGGAAATAACCTACAAGAAAAATGGTTCAATCAGAAATTCTTTGATTGGAAAATTTTTATATTTCATATAGTTTGTTCTACGTATGCTGCTGGGCGTAATGAAATATGCTCGCTTTATTGTCTGATTTGTGCACAGAACACCCAAACATGGTTCAATGTCAACCTCCCACTCTCATTCCTCCAAAGCAAGGAAGGACCGTATAACATTAATGATGATATCACTACCCATCAACTGATACCCTACTCAGCACTTTCGTCAGTATTAAGATATCCTGATATCCCAGTTGCTGTTTCACGGAAACAGCTTGGACACAAAAATGGCTCAGGCCAGAAAAGAACTAGTCATTCTTCAAAAAATGTACAAATAGAATTACCACTCATAACGGGCTGATTATCTTAAACGCCAACTAACAAACGAGCTATATCCTATCCGGATAACCAGATCGTTTCCCCAGATTTCTCCCACATCAACTTCAGGCGGCCCTGGGCGCCATCAGCCAGAGCTTGATCATGTTTGAACATTGTGTCTGTTGTTGTTTTGTATCTTCTGTTTCCATTTTGCTTCAGGCATCAACCTCGCTTAACCCTTTTCTATGGAATCTGTTGTTTGATCGTTCTGTCTGTTTTTGTTTCGTGTTTTCTGTTTCCTTTTCGTTTCAGGCATCGACCTTGCTCAACCCGTTTCAATCCTCACTAGTGTTTGATCACAGCGTTCGTTTTCTTTTCACGCATTTCATTTTCATTTGTATCAAACATTGGCCTCGCTTTTCTTTTGCTATTAAACATTATGGGTTCTTGTTATAAGTGCCTCATTTTTACTTTAGTTTAGATATTGAACTTTTCTTCCGCATGGGATGGATTCTTTCATATATTTTATTTTCAGTTTGTTCAGCACATCGACCGTCTCCCCCTTTTCGTCATGTGTTATGGGTTCCATCCTTTGATGAGACTCTCGTGTGTTTTAGTTTTAGTCAATACTGGATCTGCAAAGGTCACGTCGGTGCTAGGCTCTGCAGGAAGCCCTCAGAATTTTTGAGTGTTTACCATTATGTCCATTGTAGTTACATAGTCTTAGAGGTTCTTTGAATTTGAATTTCAATACCACGTACTCGTTTTCTTCAACTGGAAGACTGCATTTGAATGTTTGGCGTCATGTCTGTCTTACTCTATATATTTTTGTTTTGTAAATTCTGAATGTGAGCGCCCAACAATGTCTCCTTACAGCACACTTCACCCTTCTGAGTGCTAACACATTTGTTCTTGGCCCGTAGTTGCTTTGACCATGTTAACTGCTCTATGAAGAACGAAGTGTTCTACGTAGGATTCAGGACAAACTAATTATTGCTTGGAGAATGAAACTTACGTCCTACTTGACGACAAGCTTTCGGTGGTTGTTGTGAGAAATGAGACAAAGGGAAGCGAGAGAAAGTTAAACATTGCATTCATTCACCACCACACCATGGCGATGGCTCTTGTTGGTTTCTCTGGTTCAAAGCCCTCTTTAGGTTGCAAACAACTAAATTATGTTTTATTGTACATTTCATTTTAACATGTAACACAGTCTTACTACTTTTTAGAACTGGGCCCTGTTATTTATACCAAGTATGGCACTATTTTCACATGCTGAATGTATGTTGAATTGGAATAGGGTAGTAAAAAGGAGGGGGGGGGGGGGTGGCAGTAAGGTGTCCGAAACATCGAAAATGATGGGATGATCAATTGCTGTCTTTTTTTTGTTTTTGTTTTTGTTTGTTTGTGTGTTTGTTTGTTTGTTTTTTGTTCTGTTCTTTGTTTCATAAGTGATCTAGATCAATCCTAAACAAATCAAATAATGACAAGCAATATACACGTGAATGTCATGGTATAACCTAGACATAACACTTCTATAAACCCTGTTCGGTCATGTAACAGAATCGAAGGAATTTTAAATTCTCAACCCCCCCCCCCCCGATGGAACCTTGGAAAGTCGGTGGAGAACTTAAGAAATTCTTTTTAGAAACCCACTTTCACTGTAAGAGGAATTTGAAACTTTGAAACTGTCTGCAAAAGCATTATCCAGCACGATACCAACACGCACGTCAGTGTCCATTCCTTCTCAGGACCAACCCAGAGACTTGTTTTGAACAAAATGCCTGCCCCTGCGCCAAACCAGCGTCGGCAATACGATGGCCATATATAGTTTGTTAGTGTTTGAGCGCTTAATCAGCTGCTTGCACTGTATGCTTGCCGGTAAGCTGAGAATGTTTCGGCGTGTTCTATGGTCTG
>NW_004797572.1:175074-176797 GCF_000002075.1 Aplysia californica | reverse complement strand
TTATTATTATTATGCTCTTTATTTTGTATCTTACTCATAGAAGACGCAAACTGGATTCCCAACTAGGAAAGCTTATTTCATCGAGTATGTCGTTCTGCTTGAATGCCAACTCCCACTTAGCCTGGTATGGCCCTGACAGGCAAAATCGAAGCAGTCCGTTTCCGAATAATCTGGCAAAAGTGAGGCATACCCTTCCCACTGTTTTTTCCTCCTTCTCTTTATGTATTACATCGAACACACCCTGGTGTTTTCTACTCTTGTAAGGTAAAGCATCAACCCCGCTGTGCCCCCCCCCCCCCTGAAAGTGAACGTGGATCAGCGCGTTGGGTCAAGCGTTTTCTAAGGGGTATGTGTGTGGTTGAGGTGGGGGGGGGGGGTGCAACTTAGTTGGGTTTTTTTCAGTAATTGTATTTTTGTCTACGGGTTTACAATCATATAATCTGGTCCAGCTATTCATGTCATGCGAACATTAAAAATTGGAAATAATTTAGATTTTAGATGGCGGTAATACGCGTGTTTCTGTAGTTGCGTGTTCCAACAAGGGCTACTGACAGAACGGGAATTACAGGGGAGCCTTCCGCGGAAAGTCTTCTACACAGGAAGTCTGATCGAAAGTCGATGAGGCCAGGAAAGAACTATTCATGTCTCAATGAATTCTACTAATCTCCACGGGAGCTTAGTTTGTATGGATGGAATGGTGTTTCAGGGAGTTCTTCTGAACTGCGGGCTTTTAAAATATATTTTTGGGGGATTTTTATTTTATTTTGTTTTCCGTGTGGGGTGGGTGGTAGCTATTTGTATTTGTATTTGTTTGTATACACAAAAAATTTCTTTTCTTATTTGTTGGGATTGTTTATTCTTGTTGGTTTCTTTATTTCTGTAACTATTATTATTATTTTTAAAAAATTATTATTATTGATTGATTAATTAACTAATTAATTAATTAATTAATTAATTTATTATTGATTTAAAGAAAGAAAGCTTATACTTTGTTTCATTTTGTTGTTTTGTTTGTATTTTTCGGAAGGGGGCGGGGGTCAGCTTTATATACGACTCTGGTTTTGCTGAATGCAATATTATGATGTATTTAATTTTTGTTTGTAAGCAATATTTTCAGTTTCAAGTGGCTCAAATATCAAGAACTTTTCTGAATTGCAATTTTGTCCTGACATAAAAAATGTTTCCTAGACGCAGAAAAATCGATTATGTTTTGCGCACGACTGTACTATACTGCTTTTATTTCTCTTTTGATCGTCACTATCGTAGACGAAGCGACTGAAAATCAAGACTAAAAGTTCACAAAATGTGGTCAGAAAAAAAGTAAAAGGATGTTGGAGGTCTGACTTTTCCCCTCTAAATTGTCGTCCTACGTGTTGTTCAAGCGAAAGATTTTATTTCCCTCCGAAATCTGAGGTATTGTCGAGAAACTACTGATGGGAATAATGATTAGATCGCCGACCACAGAGGCTGTAGTGTCTTGTGTAACTGTGCCGTTGAAGGAAGATAAGGGAATAATGCTTTAGAACAGAGAGTCTGTAAGATAGTAACATCAAAAGGCTCATATTGAAAGGGACAGAAGTTTGGTTTAAATGTTGTCCAGTTGAAAATGTTTCTGAAGGTATTTGTGTGTATATGCGTGAACTCGATGAAATTGTATACGTGTTTATCATTATATTGGTGTGTGTGTGTGTGTGTGTGTGTGTGTGTGTGTGTGTGTGTGTGT
>NW_004797572.1:173699-174974 GCF_000002075.1 Aplysia californica | reverse complement strand
ACTCTCTCTCTCTCTCTCTCTCTCTCTCTCTCTCTCTCTCTCTCTCTCTAACTCTCCCTCTCTATCTCTCTCTTTTGTATATGCATTATGCAATGTGCGTTTTCCCCAAACGGCCCAAAGTCCTTTTTTCCCTTTATTCATTCCGTTATTTCCCAACGTCCTTTATTCCTTTATGATTTTCCCGTGTCCTTTATTCCTTCATTCCTTTCTTTCGCTCCATCCCATTTCTCTTTGCCCGTGTGTGACTTGTTACGGTTGAGGGCATCATGGGACAGCGCACAGTTAATGATGGGATCTCTGGCCTCTCATGTGTGCTTTTTATCTTATTCTTTGATCTAAGGTGGGAGGGGAGGAGGGGGGAGCAGAGGGGGTGAAAGTGATATCATAGTTGTGAGAGAGTAAAATAGAGATACATGTTGAGAGAGAGGGGGGGGGGTGGAGGAGAGAGGTAGGAGAATGGTAAACAAGGGTGAGACAGCAACTTAGAGAAGGAGACATAGGGAGAGAGACAGACATAATTATATCATATAAACAGAGTGAAAGAAAGAGAGAGTGGGATGGCGCAGAGAGGATAGAGAAGAAGAAGAACAGCAGAAATAGCGAAATTGACACTACCAACAACAATAATAACAATAAGAAACAGACTTACAGAAACAATGAAAATCAGAACAGAGAAAAGAAACGAAAGAATTATGCAGAAATATGGAGAACACGAAGAAAGAAGAGAGAAGAACATTCCTGCACTGATGGAAATCGAGCGAACGAAACAAGGGCAATCTCATTTTTACCTCGGAGATGGAATTCTTATTCCCCGACACATTTCTTTTCACAAGAGATCATTAGTCGATGCACAGGAAATTGTAATCTGTCGCTTTTCATTGTCGATGTTCTTCTGGCGTCGGGAGCCTCGTCTTTTTGCGGATAATTTCTGGCATTTTTACGACACATAGGAAGAATGTATTCAGGAGTAGAGGCATTCTGGAGAGAGGAGGCTAGACACAGTGCGGGACTGGCGAATGATTCGATAATTTGATCCACAATTGGAATATCTTCCACCTTTTTTTTTGGCTTGAGAGAGTGGTAGGAACTGGTGAAAGGAGGGACTGGTAAAATGTTGTCAGCAGTGGTGGCAACGTATTGTTAATGATCTATAAGTCTGATAACAAATGTAGCCGCGATTATTCCTGTTAAGTATGGTAATGATATACAGAGTCAACGATGGTGATGATGATGATGATGATGATGATGATGATGATGATGATGATGATGATGATG
>NW_004797572.1:171070-172822 GCF_000002075.1 Aplysia californica | reverse complement strand
GCAAGAATAGACATTTCTGAAGTAATGTAGTTTAGATTTAGCTTGTGGGTGCTCGCAGGGCGCCACCGGAAGGTACTACACCTCTTCTTTCCCTCTGTTGTTTCTCTCTGTCTGTTTAGCTTTAATTTTCCCCAGCACTTAACGAGCGCAATTAGATCGATGTGTTTCTCTGTACCATATCTCAAATTCTCATTTAGAGTAAGCACACCGCACCATATAACGCGCACTGCGTTTAGTTGCTCGTTTCCTATATCCATATGTTTGTGGGAGTGGTACTTCGAAAGTCTTAAGTGGTTTCTCCGGAAAGGAAAGTCAAAAATTCATGTGTCAATTTTAAGAAGTGCCCTCTTTATGTAAGCTTAAATAAGCACAAATAACACAGAACTAGCTCAACGTAATTACATAGTTCAATGGTGGCCGTATTGAATATCATTTATCCAGTTCGGTGACTTGTTTTTGAAAACATAAACAGCACAGCAAGACATTCCCTTTGAAAGAGAAGCTGTTATCATTCTAAATGCCGCCCATCCCTTCAGGTGACATTCTATTTGGAAAATTTGCACTTTGTGCAAGAAAGCAAGAACCCATGATTGATTTAACTTTGTGTAAAGACAGGAAATTATTGTGTTCTCTCGCAACAGAAACAATAACACTGAGAGCAGCAGCGCCCGTGAAAAAGAAAAAGAGAAGCAGGTCGCCTTCAAAACACCCTTTAAGTTACAAGAAGCATCAGAAAAAATAGGCCAAAGGTACTCACACAAAGTAGGTGTCCTCTGGTGTGGTCTTGATGTTGTCAAAGATGGTGATTTCCGCTTCTCTGGGGAAAATAACAAGTTTTCTATTTGGACACTGTTATTTCTCCTTAAACCACCTTGTGATAGTGATAGCTTAATTAATATTTTCGACTTTACGATCAGCCAATGCTATATTCCTCTAAAACACCCAGATAACAATGTCTCTCAGAACAAACAGACCTAACCCGAAAATGCATCACTACCCTACCTTTATTTTCACTTTGGCTTGAATGTAATGTAAGACGAACTGCGTGCGAACAAAAATAAAAGTGAACGTGTTAAAGGTAAGAAATGCAGACTTCGTACAAGTGTGTGAAGGGGGTGGGGGTGGAAAAGGAGGGGGTGTTTTCCACAAAAGAGAAAAAAAAGAAAATTGTGATATTGACTATCATGTTACCTGTAAGTGCTTCTGTGGTATTTACAGCGGCTGTGCTCTGTTTCTTTTTTTGTCCTTCCTCTTTCTCTAGACTAATCAGTGGGTCAAGGACTCCCAAGAACCCAATTTGTGTTCGCTGGCCCGCTACAGTAAAACTAACAAGACACAGTACTTTTTCCGTAATAGATCTAGTCGCCAAGGCAAAGAATCTTTACTTTAGGTAATAGAACTAGATCTAGTTGAGTAGACACGCGTATAGAGACGGGGTGGGGACACTTCCTGGTGCAAGGTTGCGCTGTTGTCACTTGCTGAAACAAGTCGAATAACTCGGTTTCAAAGACCTCAGTTTGAATTCCCAGCGTTGTCACATTTTATGCCAGGAAGTAAACACATTGCTCTTCGCATAAGATGAAAGTATGCTGTTCGTGTAGCCAAATACTGCTGCAAAGTTGGTAACGAACTTGACTAACTCACAGAAGTTCGAACTTTGAGGTTTCGACTCCATGTAAAGGCAGTGATTTAAAAAAAAAAGAAGTTCTTCCCAGACCATTTTCAAGGGCCCCATCCTCTCTCTCTCTCTCT
>NW_004797572.1:167051-170055 GCF_000002075.1 Aplysia californica | reverse complement strand
CACATGATGATGATGATGATGATGATGATGATGATGATGATGATGATGATGATGATGATGATGATGATGATGATGATGATGATGATGATGATGATGATGAAGAGGAGGAGGAGGACAGGCGGTGGGACTTTTGGGAAAATGAATAAAAGAATTACAGTGAGAAAGGAGAGAACAAGGAGCAAGACAATGCAATGGACGTGCATGACAACATTAATTATCTCAACAAAAATCCCATGTGTTTGTCATACTCCATTACTAAAAGAAGATATAAAACCCTAAAAATGCCTGTCCAACTCAGATGTTGACCACTAAGCCCTCTTGACCCACTCCATCACGTAAATGAGGCGTTTTGGGGCTTTCGCCCTCGAGGGAAATGAATCCAATGAATATGAAGAGCTACAAGATTCACGTTTCCACAATTAAATTTGGCAATGTTAACGAAAGAGAGTGGGCATCGCTTGCAGGCGGGAATAACATACAATTATTACGAATATGTGTCTTATTTCCAGTAATCTGATATGTTGTTTGTAATCTACACGATGAGTGGGCCCAACATCGTTTACATCAGAGGAACTAAACATATTTGTTACAGACGACATAAAGGATATCAAAACGAACTTTAAGGTGGAATCTGAGCTGGGAGATGGAAGGAGGGGTTGTTATGGACATGTACCGTCTGCGGTGATCCAAACCTTGTAGACGAACAGACAAATTAGACAGAAGCAAGATGGAAACGCTCAGAATTATTTTGTACGGTGGCGTCTTTACCCCACAATATTTCCTCATTCAAAATAAAAGTGTAGTATTCATGTATAATACAGTAATGCTAAAATGTCACAAATCACCTTGTGAAATTATGTCAGTTAAACGGTTTCTGTTTCGAAAATATAACTTTTCTGTATGGCCAGTTTCCAACATTCAGGTTTCCCGTCTTGTTATATAATTTAAGCTTTTCTTCTGCTATGATTCATCACTGGTGTAGTGTTGTAGGTTGGCAGCTGGAGATATCAGACGGAAGTACGACGTTCGAAGCTGAGCGAAGTCCAAATTACCGGTGTCTGTGGTGTAAAAGTTAGGCGCTTCGACGTCGCACGTAGAAAATCTATTTGATTCCCGTGAGGGGCTTATTTCTTATAGAATATTTCGGTCTTTCTGCTGGCGCACTGTGCCCCTTTCAGTCCGTTTGCCCAAAACTGGCAGGACCGAGAACCACTTCCTACCTTACTTAAATTGTTTCAATGGGGGCGTAAAAACTTGCAAAGAAAGAAATCCTAATCGTCTTCCTCTCCTTTTCCTGACAATTCCTCACAGTCTTGTGACCGAGTTCGGCCTTCCAAACGATATACGCTGTGTCTAGAAGAGAGCTTTATTACAACGACACAAATAATCAATAGGTTTACGATCAGGCGAAACTGTCGAGTTCCACTATTTTGTTTTCGGGATGTAAACAACGAAAGAAAAGGATTGGCAAGAAATTCTGAGAAGCTGTAAAGATGTGCAGAATGATAAACGACGACTTTTCGAAATAACATTCCTTCTCAACTGCTGCAGACGGCCAGTCTGTCTCGCTATTTCTGTCTGTTTGTGTCGCAGACGTGAGTGAAGCTACCGAATTCATTTATTTGTATATGCTCATCTTCTTTTTCTATTCCCTCCCCTTTCCCCTCTTTTTTCCTTCTCCACATTCTTCGGGATAATATGTCTTATCTATGTTGAATATAGGCCGTTGTTAGCCGGAGTCAGCATGATATGGTGGGTCTGACGCTCACCCTGCAATCTAGAGATCTAGTTTTCGAAAACTTATTAAAGCTCCACCTAATGTTTTTCTCGTCGCTTTTAAGGCTCTGATTCTGTCTCGGTCTAGCCTAGGCAAAAAAAAGCGTGAGTGCCGTCTGTTGTTAGCCTCTATGAACAATTTTCCGAGTCGAGTTGGGATACTGTTCCTATTATCTCAACCTCCGACTTTTTTACTTTTCTGTTTCCTTCAATTCTTATGTTTGATTTGTGCTCGCTTTTTTCGTACAGTGAGTAAGTTGTAATACCTTCCTATACCAAATATTCCTCTCCATATCCTGCATAACACTGTTTTCTAATTTTGTTCTATTCAGCCTAGGTTCCTGCAAAAGTCTTCGAAGAGATTTTGAAGCGAGGGGTCAAAGGCCACTTTTGAGGCTTGTATATTGTTATAAGAACTTAATTACAGTTCCGGAAACATTGAGCTTTTTGAATGAAAATCTCATGCCCCATGCGAACGTCTCCAGGAGTATGCTCAGTTGTGTTTAGATAGACAGTTTATGATAAACTGTATTGAAAATACGAGTGCAACAGATAATTAAAAATGCAAATGGCCTTCCTTTTATCGTACCTACACAGCCTCCTCCCTCGTCATATAAATGGTGAGTAAACAGAATAATATTATTGTCCTGTAGCCTTTTTACGATGAAACGATCGCTGCAAACAATCGTCAAGAATTTCTCTCCACAACTACGTCAGGTACAAGCAAATCGTACACACCTTGAAGAAAATGTGATTTGATGAAAATGTGATTTGATGCAGTGACTTGCACTTTAGAATCAAACAATCATCCTCTGGAACGTAATCGAAATCTGTTTAAGGTCTAGTTAGTTTTGTAAAAGTTTTGAAGAATGAGACAACGGTCTTAAATCCGAATCTTATTCGCCTCAAATGGAGATGGCCATTTCTGCGTTAGGGTCGTAATGATCACATGCATTACACGCATCCATAATTCGGGGGCAGTTAACTTTGGAACTTTGGAGATCCACAAAGGATTAGAATACAACATTATCTCAATTCGCGACGGGAGTAGAACTCACACATGCACGCACGCACGCACGCACAAACACACACACACACACACATACACACACACACACTAACACACACACGCACCCACACATACACACACACGCACACACACATACACACACACATACACATACACACAGACACGCACACTCTCTGCCTCTCTCTTCTCTCAGTCCCC
>NW_004797572.1:165085-166304 GCF_000002075.1 Aplysia californica | reverse complement strand
TCCCCCCCCCCCTTAAAAAAACAACCCCAAAACTCATCGGCAGCAAAAAACAGACACTTCTATATCCCATTACTTACATTTCCCCAGTTCCGCTATTTTACCCTCCGTCGCGAACACCAAATCAATTTCTCTAAGTGCTTCAATGTTTTTGTTACAGCGTCGAAATCGCCATCTATAAACACCCAGATGCGTCACAAGCGGTCAGCCTCAACAGTGACCGTCTCAGCAGAACCGACGTTCCCAATCAGCAATAGCTACAGAGGTGGGAGTATGGTTGGAATATGCCTGGATTATGCGAGAACGTTACCAGTGCATTTAAAAAATGAGTGTTCATCTACTCGCAAGAGCAGTTCAGTAGGATCGAATGAGGCCAAAAATTAGAAAGGCCAAAATACTTATTATTACAAAAGAACATCAGGAAGAAGAGATTATTAACTTTAATGAAACTTGAACAAGAATAATACGACCAGGCACAGAAAGTCAGCTTAATTTGCCCGCAGTGAACAAGTGTAAAGGCGTCAAGAGTAGAAACTTTGACCAGGGTTGGTACTGCCGTTAGAGAGAAGGTGATAAATTGGATTAGCGTAGACTGAACTCAAAAAAACAAAAAACGATATGAGATAGGCGAAGAAGACTTTTTGAAGTCTTTTCCAATTTCGCTTCCATTTTGGCCCCACCTCGCCCCCGCCCCACTCCCCTTAATCCGTTCTATCTATCTGCCACCAGTCTCTGCCTGCCTTCCCTCCTGTATGAGCGCTTTGAGGTCTCGTGTCCCCTGGTGGTCTAAAATCGATAAGAGTAGGCTTCGACCCCAACCCGGGCAAAATTCAAAATTTCCTAAACAATCGGAAAATGTTTAATGTGTCCCGCGCGCTCATATGACCCAATGCAGCGCCGTAAAACACTTACCAATTTAAAAAAAAGAAGACAAGACTCAAATTCAGGTGTGCCTCAACACTCACAACACCAGACATTGCAGACCGTCGCAATCAGATTTTCAATGTGTACTATGTGGGTATGTGGGGGATATTGCGAAACCAAAGCTGGACGTATGGTCCATAAACGCTTTAGCTTAAATCACAACCACAATCATAATCGATATTGATAGACAACGGAATAATATAATAATATACAAATGTTTATTTACGTATATGATATATATAATATTAAATGCTTGAAAACAATCGTTATGTATGTACATTACACTGTATATGATAAT
>NW_004797572.1:163042-164207 GCF_000002075.1 Aplysia californica | reverse complement strand
TCTTCTTCTTCTTCTTCTTCTTCTTCTTCTTCTTCTTCTTCTTCTTCTTCTTCGTCTTTCTCCTCGTTCACCCTCTCGCATTCTCCTGTCTGTCTGCCCACCCGTTCAACTGCCTGTCCCTTTTATACAGTGTATCCCTTTTAACAGCAAACAGTCCCCATTCCGTTTTGAACTGACACACTCGTCCCGACAAACAGACACTTACACGTAGAATCTACATTGTGAAGGGAAATACATCCCTTTGCTAGCATATTCGTTATATCCACCCATAAAAAACACACACTTTCTGTCCCTATATTCCAGAAACACCACATCAAAACGCAGACACATCCCCAGATGTAATCTTCAGCTCCTATTTATTTTGTCATAAAGAGCAGCGAAACAGGTTTTTTTTTCCCCCCAGCGAGCAGTTCCCCGACGCGTTCATCTCATATCCAAGGTAAGCTTGGTCAATAGAAGAGCGAAATTGATTTATCGAGTTAGCCGCAATGAGTGTAATGGACTGCTCCATATATCGCAACATAGCATGATCGTGTTTTTCCCGCTGTTCATTTTTCAGTTTTGTTGGTGTGTGTGTGTGTGGTTGGGGGGTACCGTGTGTGTGTGTGTGTGTGTTTGTGTGTGTGTGTGTGTGTGTGTGTGTATATGTTGGGGGGGAGGGGTTGGATGAAAAAAAGGAGTAGGCGTCTTTTCATCATCGCAATTGATGTACAGTTACTCCATTGTATGCTGGTAAATATACTATGACGTAAACCAATATCATTAGCCCACTATACGTTTCGAACGAACTATAGCAAACAGATTTAGATCTTAACATTAAATGGGGTTAAGCATAGATTTATATCTTTTCTTTTTTCCTTTTTCACTTAGAAAACGAATCTCTGATGATATTAGTTTCGGTACTATGAGCATTGCCTAAGAAAGACCATGTGAGATTTTGTCGAGAACATACCCTTATTAATGTTAAAAAAATCTCAGTTGAACAATATTTTTCAGTAACTAAGATAATACGAAAAAGGTTTTTGTTTGTTTGTATATTGTTGGGTTGTTTTTTAAAGGAGAGCTTGCTTGCTTGCTGGTGTTGAGCTCACTTTTGTGACTTCCAAACATCATCATACGCTCGTAGATGTAAAGAACTGCAGCTGGTGTGAAGTTGGTTTGGGGG
>NW_004797572.1:155093-161827 GCF_000002075.1 Aplysia californica | reverse complement strand
GGGAGCGCTAACAATCTGACAAAGCATTAAGGTTATTTGTTTGTTGTTTGATTATTTTTGTTATTACGTTGTAGGAGAAAAGGCGAGAAATTACTTTCTTATGAGAACAAAAATGTTTATAATTTTATCTTTGTATATTGAATGGTGAGAGAAAAAAAATGGATATAAAATCTTTATGACGAGAGAGAAATTTTTGCATAATAGCATCATCTCACTGGTTTTTGTCTTGTGAGGCAGCTGTTGACATAACGTTCTATTGACTTGCTGTTTTAGGACTGGCTTAATGTACTTTCGTGGAAATGTTGTGTGGAAAAATGTTTCTAGACAAATAGGCCTACAAACCAAAGTAATAACAGATTCAACAATCGTCGTTGATTCCTCTTCCTCGTCCTTTCTTTCTTTCTTTCTTGAAAAAGAGATTAAAGACATTGTCCAACGGGAGACAATAATAGATCCTACGCCTTTGCTTTATTGGTGAATTCCTTAAAAGGATGGTGCGGGTAGAACAAATAGCGGTATTTCGAAATATTTCTAGACAAAAGTAATACCCCCCCTCCCCACCCGGCCCTCAAAATAGAGCTTTTAATCAGATGACCCGCTTACCTTTACAGACAGGAGAGAAGCATGCTTTTGTGCTTATTATCTTTCTAGACAAGGAACAATAGCAAACTGTTGATTTGTCTTCTAATACATGAAGAAATGCATTAAAATGATTTGAAACTCTTCTCTCGCTTACGAACGTACTTTTTAAGATCTTCTAGATTACCGTGTCCCCATTTTCTTTGCTTTCCAGTTGTCGTTGACAGTCAGCATTGTGAAACGGTTTCCTCATCCAGTTCGACATACTGAGATTATAGCTTCAACTCCAGTCAGAAAGAAAATGTGTTCACATCTGTGATATTCAATCCTATCCTTTCTACCCTTGATACTATCACTACCATTGATACTCAGTTATATCCCTGATTCTATTGCTGTCTTTGACACTCAGTCCTATCTTTGATACTAAAAGTATCACTATTTCCGTCTCTGATAGTGAGTGATTGGACGGCGCCACTGGTAGGTCCTACTTCTTTACTTTTCCCTCTTATGTTTCTGTCTGTCTGTCCTACTTTTCCCCAGTACTAAATGGCCATTATTGTGTCGATGTGCTTCTCTTTACTTTAAACAAACAAACTTCTCTGATACTCGTTCTCACACATTGCTGTCTCTGATACTTAGTCCTATCTCTAATACTATTGCTGTCTGTAACACTCAGTCCTATCTCTACTATTAAGTGCTATTTTTCATATTAAGTCATATCCCTGACTCTATTACTTTCTTTATCTTTGATATTAAGCCTTCTCTCTGATACTGAGACCTATCTTTGAAATTCAGCCCTGTGTCTGACACTCTGTCCTATGTCTGGTCCTCGGTCATATCACTCACCCTGACCCTAATATGTGATAGTGAGTCCTATCTTTAATGCTCAATCATATATCTGATAGAGATCTTTAGTACTCCGTCCTACCTCCGATACTGGTGCTTATCTTTGATATCCATCCTATCTTTGGTACTCAGTCCCATCACAGATAGTCCTGTTTCTGATGCTAAGCTCTGTCTTTGATAATCAGTCAAATCGTTGGTACTGAGCTATATATATATATATACCTCTTATATTCAGTGCTATCTCTCATGCTCAGTCTCTGTTACTCGGCCCTACCCCATTTCAGACGAATGAGAAACCCGAGTTCCGCCTTTTTAGTGTAAGACCAATATACCCCGTTAATATTTTTAGCATAATGTATACCATGTTCAGTTGTTGAGCAACAACCAAGAGAGGTAACATGACACTCCCCGTATTCCTTCTGGAGATGCAGGATTATAATAGTTCAAGAGGGCAAGAAGTCTTTTGTAACTGACCTTTAAGTATGGGCACCAAGTGAGAGAAAATGGCGACCACTCCGGACCTGTGCAGGGCTCCCAATCTGAGCTGCACATACGTCACAGGCAGGCATATCAGTACGAGCAGTATGTAGTAGGCGAAGAAAAACAGACCTAGGGAGAGGAAAACGATTGCATTAGATTTAGACACATAAAAAGATAAATACCTTTTTACTTTATTAATCCCCATAGAGAAATCTGGGTAACAAAGGCATGTACATACTTTTAAACACACAAATATCCATGAAAAAAAGATTTTATCAAGTTAACTAAATACACGATATCACACCCATGCAGTCAGTTTTAATCAGTGTCTGTGGATCACTTCGCCGTCGCACTCAGAAGATCTGAATTTGATTCCCGTGTCGGGAGAATTTTCATGGAGTACCTCGCCGGGACGTTGCATCCCTTTCAGTTCAGGGTTGGGCCTGAGAACTATGATCAAAGCCAGCCTTCTAAATGATCTAAACTGTGTCGTTGTGGGCGGAAAAAGCCCACCTACATTTTGAAGAAGACAGCAAGTCTCCACTGTGCAGGGATATATTTTTGAGCTAAAGTTATTGTGTCTAGTACCTAGAATGAGTTTTTGTTTCGCGCCCAGGGTTATGGCCTGTGGATATGGTGGTGTGTCAGGGATAAGGTATGAATTAGGGATGAGAGCAGGAATTAGCGGTGGGAGTGGAGGATACGGTTTTAAAGGTTAGAGTAGGAATCGATATTTGGCCAACTTCCCTCCCCAATACCCTTTCTCAATATTATGAACAATTTACTTTTTTTAAAATTTATTTTGGTCCGTTATGTCAGTTTGAGAAGGGCACATGTAAAGAGAATTACAACATCCACAAATTTTGGCATTAAAAGGTGACCACTACTTCTAACAAGGACAAAAGTAACAGAGACAACAAGGATGCCCTCTTCTGCTACTACAATTACGACAAAAACAGCAATAACTACAAAATCAACAATAACACAAATAATAACAGTAGCAGCAACAGTTGCAATAGCAGTAACAAGAACAGCAAGGTCAGCTTACATAAACAAAACCTGTTGTTTAAGTTGTTATTGTTGTTGTTGTTGCTGTTGTAGTAGTTTTGTTTTCTTTAATCATGTTTTGTTTTGTTTCATTCCCTGAATCCACGGACTCAACGACATAATTCGTGCCTCGAACATCGCTGTCCACATCTTGATTGAAGATTCTTCCTGCACTCTAAGCACGTCGTGTTGGGCCCCAAGAATTTTCGTGCCCGTAGATGAGAAATGTCCGTCTGTGACAATAGTACACAGCAAACAAACTCTTTGGACAACGAGTCCGCGTGTTGCAAAGGTCGCAGACAGGAATGTTCCATTGCTTCTTTGACCAGACCAGGGTACATATTGTCTGAGCCTGACGGTTGGTCAGTGAGGAGCAAACAGAAAGGGACTAACGGACGGTAGCTGGGCCATTCGGGGAAGTTCATTAAATCAGATAGATAGATAGATAGATAGATAGATAGATAGATAGATAGATAGATAGATAGATAGATAGATAGATAGATAGATAGATAGATAGATAGATAGATAGATAGATAGACAGACAGATAGATAGATGGATAGATAGATAAGTTGACTGATTGATTTAATTTGATTTGATTTGATTCGACTGGATTAGATAGCATAAGATTAGATAAGACCATATATATATATATATATATATATATATATATATATATATATATATATAATAATAATAATAATAATAACAATAATAATACTAATAATATCTAAAATAATGAAATCGAAGAAACAGGCATTTTTCCTCCAGTTTGACAATTCGGGTCAAATTTTTGTTCTTTGGCTCAATTCATTTACGTCCATATAAAAATACATGTGTTTGGGAATGTTACTGAAAAGGTTGATTAATGGCACACAATATGTACATTTTCAGGTTTCAAGGACTCTAAACCTTTAGAAGTTACCAAACTATGGCGACCATTTTCTCGCTAATCTTACCCCACAAACAGTTAACACCACCTCTTCAATTGCAAATATCTCGACTTCTACCAAAGATAGATGGGTAATTTTTCACCGAAAAAAAGACAAATAAGCAAGCTTTAAGATTGTACCAAATAACTACATATGCCTAAAAATTGACGAGCGCCTGATTCCACCACGTCCTCACACACATACACACACACACGCACACACACACACACACACACACACACACACACACACACACACATGTATGTATGTATGCATATATATATATATATATATATATATATATATATATATATATATATATATATATACACACAGATATATATATATATATATATATATATATATATATATATATATATATATATATATATATATATATATTTGCAGACAGAGACAGGGAGAGAGAGGGAGAGAGAGAAAGAGAGAGACGGGGAGGAAATGAAAAAGGAACAATGCAAGAAAGTCGTCTAATGCTCCACATTCAAATTTTTTAATTTTTTAGGGGGGAGGAGGGGGGGGGATAGTGTTTTTTACTGCGCTCGCAACTGCATAAGAACATATGAGCGGGACATATTAAACATTTTCAGGTGGGAGGAAATTTTGATTTTTGCACGAATGGCGGCTGAAGCCAACTCTTATCGATTTTAGACCACCAAGGGATCATTAACGTGCGCAACTTGCACGCGGGTCCTCCGAGATTTTTCGCCCTTGTCCGAGAAGGCTAGGTGTAGATCTTTCCTTCCAGAAGATCAGGGGTGTGGCTGAAAGACAGCAGTAAGAAGGAGCCAAGAAGTAGCAGTAGAAAGGCTGAAGAAAGAGTAGGAAGCCCAGAGGAGGGGGCAAAGGATGTGAGGGGATGGGGGCAGAAAATAGAAACGAAAGCAGACGTAGGAACATTGCTAGAGAGCAGGATAGGAGGTGAAAGAAGACAATTTTAGAGAAGATTTTTTTTCCTTCGCTACCCTGATTCGAACCCGGGATCTTTGAATTAGAGGCGAACACCTTAACCTCTAGGCCACGAGAGCCGCCCATTCAAATTTTGAAACATTTCCAATAGACTATCAGCTCCTTGCAGTCAAACACTGTAATGTTCATATTCTTAACAGCAGAGATGCTGAAATCAATGACATAAGAGAAAAATTAACGACTTCAGCAACATCAGCAGCAAAAGAAAAAACAGCAATAAAATAACAGTATCATTATTGTTTTTTCAATAGACGCAAATGACAATGAATAATAATTTAGTGCTGAGAAAGTATTTCATTACATATATTTTAATAGATTTTTAAATATCAAATAATATGTCGAGTCTGGCCACCAACCAACCATGTGCTCGAAAAAACACCCACACCAGTAACAAAAGTGCGCTTGACATAGAACTTTTTGGCTCCGTCTAAAGGTCGCAGACAGATCCTACCTTCCCTCCCTGACTGGAGCAGGCTAGATGTCGTCTGCACATGGCGTTCGCCAGAAAGAAGCAAACAATAAGGAGCTAACAGGTGGTAGGACGTTTAGGAATACGAAAACAAAGGTCCAAGTAGAGCAAAGCAATTCTTCTCCCACAATTGGGTTAACCTTAGCCACAAAAGTCGACTCCCGCTACGAAATCGGATGCGACAGGTTTATGAATTCTATTATGCAAATGATGAGGGAGGTAGTTCTACTGGGAAGAGCCGGCTGGTTCGATGGGGAGGTAGAGTCCGGGAGGAATAATCTTCTGGACGTCCGGCGTAGATTCATGAATGATTTATGGGCCTGATGGATGTCTAGCCAAAGCGGACGTGAAGCAAAACGGGATTTTTTTAGCGGCTTTTGTGTTACCAATTTTCCCTGCATGTTTCTATGGAAGTACGGGTGAAACATGCACATAAATATCCCTAGATTTGGGGCGATAAGCTTTCTGGAGGAATCGCTTCTCAAACAAAGTTAATCTCCTGCTTTGTTTTTCCTACGGTTGCTGTGGAGGTCTGTGTATTATGTAGAATTCTAGCAGCCTTTCTTGCTCTTCAGAGACCCGGAGCATTTTATGGCGGTCCCCAAGTATCGTCCGACTTAGCATATAAGGCGTTCAGTGCCCCGTAGAAGGCAGTTAACTCTCCCTGCGCTCTTTTTATGAGCCCAGATGTCTATGTGCGATGGCTATGTCCTGGAAATCCTTTGCGAGTTAAATGAGTTTCTTTCCCAAGCTTGAAAATACAAGGGCAGAATTCTAAACGAAGCTTTGTAAAAAATGCCATGCTGTTGGTAACAGAAAAAGCGTTCTAATCATGAATAGGAATTCAGTGTCCCTCAAAAGGGTATTTCAAGTCGATTTCTGCTATTTTTGCTGACCTGTTTTAGGCTATATCATGTCTCTTTTCTCAAGTGTTAAGCATCATTTTTTTGTAGTTTAAAGTTTAATTCCTTTTTACATTTGCGCCCAAGTAGAGCAGAAGAGCAAGATATTGAAAATGGACGAAGACATAACAAAACCAGTCAGTTGAACACAATTAATTCATCTATTGCACAAATTTTACCATTGTTTTGTTTTCAAGGAGGAAAAGAAATTGGGTCCCCAAAAATCTCTTTCAACTAACATGATCAATTTCACCTGCATTCAATCAGACCGCTCGGTCTACACCCTGCGCGGAAGTCTGTCGTCTAATGCGAAGTTGGAATACGCAGTCACCTGGAGCAAGTTCTAGAGGCTTCTTTGTTGTCATAGCAACGACCAGTTTTTACTACGTCACTTTCCATCTTTGCTCTACTCATTTCCGCCACCAGCTCACCCATCAATGTCGCACGCGACAATGTCCAAGTCCTTGAGTTTATCACTGTTCTTACACCCCCCC
>NW_004797572.1:152125-154993 GCF_000002075.1 Aplysia californica | reverse complement strand
ACACACATCCCTCCATTTTTATAGTTCTATCTTTTCATCTCTTCTCCTTTTTATCCCCCCCCCCCTTCCCTTATTAAACACCCCTGAAAGTGAAAAGAATAAGATGCCGCGAGTAGTTGCACTGTCCTTCTATCGTTCATTTTGCCATGCTTGCTTTTTCCAGCACCGAAAAACCCCGATTTTTATTAACAGGTAATTATTCAACCTGAACGAACTACCAGACAGAAGTATTTCTCCCCATTTACAGAGGTGCTTATAAAATCTCCGGCCACAGTAACCCCCCCCTCCTCCTCCTTCTTTCCTCTTCTTTTTCTTTCTACGTATCAAGCCCGTCCCCCCCCCTTTTTATTTTTTAGATCTCTCTACGAGAACTCGATCAAAATAAAATCTATGAGTCATTTTCGCACAATCGATTGTTTTTCAAAAGCCTGCACCATTTTGCTTGCCAGATTTGCGAAGCGAGACTGACGCCACCATTTTCTTTCTATTTCATTCTCAAGTGTTTACATAGACTTCATTTGGCCAATAAATGAGAAAGCTAGAGCCTCCCATCGTCTCATCCCTATCAAGTTATCCGTCGCATTACAGAAGAGGATCCAGCGATATTTTGGGACGATGGCGCGACGCAAATGTTAATGGACAACGTTTCAATAAACGTGGCCGGCCCCTTTCCCATCTCCTCTTGCCACGTCAGCGTTTCCTTCTCTAAGCATCACTAGTTTCTTCGTTTTTAACCTCGTACACCAGAGCTTCTGCCCTTAAAATGTAAAATGTTAAAAAAAATGTAATTACATCGTCGCGTTTGCGTTGAAAAACATGTCCTCTCAAGATCGTAAGGAAAATGAAACTCCAGCCTCATTCTGTAATTACATGAACATCGCACGTCAGATTAGGGCACCGGTTTAAAAACAATCTGCTGACAGGAAAAATGGCCCGACGAATTTCAGTTTTACGCTCATTCCAATCAATTTCTTTCTGTCTCAAGGCCGGAATTAATCATGAAATTAACGTCTCAAACGACCGCAGTTAAGGGCTCGAATAGCTTATAAGATTACATTTCAACACAATTTGAGCACACAGCCTAGACGCCCTGCTCATAATAGCCATTTTAAAGTATTGGCCTCGATCATTTCCTAAGCTTCTTAGATAAGCATTAGCTATACCGATCTAAATCTCTGCAAACCACACTGATTAGTTATATTGATGGATGGAATTATTAGACTGGATAACCTCTGAGAATCTCGTTGTTTTCTTTTGCTAAAGAAAGAGTGGCCATCTGAAAGGGGCTCTTCGAATCGAAGTGTTCGTTGGAAAATTTTCAAACTAGTTTCGTAGTAAATGCTAACGTAACTATCAGACCGCATTTTAGTTATGTTTTTACCTTAGAAAGGAACACCTTAGCAAAATCATAGCCTTTCTTTATGGAAAGTCCAATGGAAATTGTTGTTTAACTTAAGTGGGTTACACATAATTTTCAATGTTATTAAACATCTTTTTTGAACAACGTTAAGAATAAATTGTTTGAATTCAAGGTATCCTCACAAGCCAACACTGTTTGACGTTGGGTGACATTCCGCTGCCTAACAAGGCCTGGTATGTGTGAATTGAGAGGTCAACGGTTGGACATAATAATTAACCTCCTTAATGCAAGTACTCAGTAAGGTACGGGAATTACTTTAGCGTATACGTCTGGGGCCAACCAAACTTGAGATCAATACAGTTTTCTTTTTTTAAAAACACAACATAAATGATAATAACTTATTGTACTCCCAGTGGGTTAACATAGCAAAAGAGAAGTCATCATAGTAAAACAATTAGTTTTGTGTTGCCTAAGAATATTGGATCCCCTGTCAAAGAATCAGTTCGGCTGAGGCCAAATTCAGAATGCTTGGATTGCCTGCGTGACAGATCGGTAGAATTTATACCCGGAGTCGAAGCATTTATACCATACCATAACTTGAATGAGTCTGATCGATACGTGACAGTCTTCCTTTTCCACCTGACGTAAATATGGATCGGATCTTGTTGTAGGTGTGGGGGAAAGAGGGGGGAGGGGTAATTTAGAAATGTCAAGATGACAATTTAAAACCTTAACCCCCCCCCCAAAGCACACACATACTCACGCACAAACTTACCCACTCACGCACACACATACGTCCATACAATTACACAAACAAATAAACCCATACAATCACAAACAACAGACAGACACACACACACACACACACACACACACACACACACACACACACACACACACACACACACACACAAAGAAACAAAGACGTTATAAACAATCAGAACCTCTCCCTTACAATTTCACTTTGGCTAGAGAAAAAGAAAGCGCCTGTGCAAGGATCTAAAATATTATGTCTGTAGGGATAATGAAAAATTAGCATTGAAGAAAAAGAGGGAAATACCCATAATGCTAAGTATTAGTATATAAATAGCACGTTATCGTAGCTAAGGCAGACATAGGATTAACAACCTTGTGCTAAATGCCAAAAATCTTTTGATTGATATTTATGCAGAACACTTCCCATGCAGAACATCTCCCTGCATTATTATGGTGGATTTAATGGAGCAATTTCCCTTTCCTCGTCTGTATTTTTGACTCCATTAATATTACAGAGAACATTCAGCACAGCCAGTTTACAATGAAAAAGGTAGCGTAACTAATTCCAGTCTTTATACAAAAATTTAATGTCTTGGTAACCTAATAACAAGTATACAGTTAAAGTACAAAATAAACTGTAACAGCTTACTTTTCTTCTTCCTTCTCATCCTCCTCCGAGGCCTTTTCTTCTTTCTCCTCCTTCTCCTCCTCTCCCTCCTCTTCTTCCTCCTCCTCTTCCTCCTCCTCCTCTT
>NW_004797572.1:150805-152025 GCF_000002075.1 Aplysia californica | reverse complement strand
TTGCTCTCAGTGGACCGCGGTGGAATCTTAGGAAGGTACGGTCGAAACCGTCTAAGATGGACATCCATTTTCGAGGAGGAAACTGGTCGTCTTAGACAGGTGACTATCTTACACATTATTCTAAAAAAATAAAAGTTACACATGACAGGCAAAGGGACGCAGTTGTTAGTACAGGTGATTGTCTTATACAGGTGGCCGCTTGAGAAGATTCGACTGTAAATGGGGACGGGACAAGAGCAGATGACGAGGTGAGGGTGGTGCGCGTGTGTGTCGAAAGGAGGGGGGGGGGCAATATGACATCGGGTACAAACATGAAGATGTTCGAGTGTGTGTCTTTGTGTGTGTGTATGTTTATGTGTGTGTGTGTGTGTGTGTGCGTGTGTGTGTGGAGGAAGGGGGGGGGGGGCACACACAGAACTCAGGGTAAACGCACAGTAATGCTTGGGCCCGGGACAACAGTGAGAGGTTGACAGACAATGATATGACGTGAATTACTAACACGTTATCGTAAAGGAAGGTCCTATGACCAAATGACATAGCTCAGAAGTTGGGTCGGAGGGAGATACAATGTAAATGTGATGTATTCGCGATAGAGCTATATGTTCGTATTTTATATGTAATGTATAGGTATATTGATGTATAACCATTCGAAGAGGAGAAAAGGGGGGGGGGGGGGGGGTCGCCAGGGGGCGTTGGTGACGTTGACAGAGAGTTGAAAGCGGAAGCGGACGCCAAAAGAGACAGACTGGACGCAAACACGGGAGAGTACCGATCGTCCGACACGGACAAAGCGCTCGCTCAGACGTCTGACACTCGGCCCCAGGGGAGACTATTCAGTGTTGACACCACCAAGGTACCTGCGGACACCCCAGCTCCTCTCCGTTCTTCTTCTTGTCATCCTTTCGGTGCCTCATAGCCTTTCACTGATGTTTTCCACACCAGGACCACTTCAATGGGCACCCAGAATTTTATACTGTCTGAAGGACTTACGAATCATAGAACAGATAACTGTAAAGACGAAAACAGAAATAAAATCGAAAAAGAATGATTAGGCCACGATCAAATTCAGTAAGAGCAGGGGGCTTTGAGAAAGCGAGGGCGAAAGGGAGGGGGGGGGGTGGTGTTTTCAATCTCGGGTCTCAGGCTTTAGTGCGTTTTCAACAAAATAGTCTCCAAAAAATGTGAGGTAGTAGAGTAAACCCTTTAAAGAAAAAAAACCC
>NW_004797572.1:147912-149998 GCF_000002075.1 Aplysia californica | reverse complement strand
TATATAAAACCTACTTGTGGTGCAAGTGACCTAGATCTCTTATTAAACAGTGGACGCTCATTAAAAACTTAACGAGTGTACATTTCGACATGAAGTCCTATCACAAAGTAATGCAGCGCTGGCAGCATCAGTGTTGCTATACATGTATTTGTCATGAGCTGGTGGAATCAGGCGCTCTCCAGTTTATGGGCATGTAGAACCGTTGATATCATCTTAAAGCTTGTTCATCTGTATATCTTTAAATGAAACAATACTCATCCATCTTGAATAGAAGTCGAAGTATTTGCGTTGGAAGGAGGTGAAGGTTTGTTGGTTTCAAAAGAAAAATTAGCGAGAAAATTGCAGCCACAGTTTGGTGATTTCCATAGCTTTAGAATCCTTGGAAAGTTAAAATTTACATTTGTAATGACTTATATCGACGTTTTTCAATGAAGATCAACACAAATATATATTTTTAAACAGACGTGAAAAGTGTTTAGCCAGAGAAAAAGTTCAACAAAATTTGCCTCACAGATGGGAAAATGCCGATATCTTCGATTTCATGATTTTGACAAGCGCCTGATTTCACCACGATGCGTCACATCCCCAGCGTGCCTTCTCTCACTGGGAGTGAGTTCAGTCTCTCGATGGAATGTAATATCTGAGCACGTCTTAAGAGGGTTTGTGAGTTCACAGGTCCCATACAGAAGTATGACAGTCATCTGTAGGCATCAGAACTGTCATGAAGACCGAAACTGTCATAATTTGAGCAAGGGTCCAGTGAGTAATGGTCTTTTAGCCCTTTTCTTGTCTGAGGAAACGTGGTGAAATCAGACGCTCGTCAAAATAACGAAATTTTATAAACTGACTTTTTATTGATTTTTTTTTTGTTTTTGACTCAATACCTTTCAAAGCTTGCCCATTAAAGAACGCGTTTCTGTGAGGAGTTTTACTGAAAAACATTGATTAAATGGCATAAAAGATGTAAATTTTCAGTTTCCAAGGACTCTCACGCAAAGGATATACCTCAACTTTGAAGTCCCTTTTCTCGCTAATTTTACCTCTGAAAGCAGGCGACCCCCACTTCCTTCAATCGCCAATATCTTGACTTGTATCCAAGGCAAACGGATATTTTTTTCATCGACAGAAAGGCAAATGGACAGGCTTTAAGATGATACCAATAACTCGATGTTCCCCAAAATGACGAGCGCCTGACTCCACCGCGTCGTGACACATATAGCACTGTACCACACTCTTCCCCCCTCTTGTCCCAAGTCTGAAAATGATGAACTAATTTCGTATTCGACAAAATTTGACTGAACCTGTTCTATGATTTTAAAAATCTTGCTTATTACCTTAATCCAAGCCTTTTAAGTGTTAAAGAGTCGTGACATGGAACCTTCGACAACCAAATTTTCTCGTCTTTTTCCTTATTTAACTCTATTGTTTGTTTGTTCGTTTGATTGATTGGGAGTGGGTAGTTATCGTTTTTTCGTCAGTTTGCTGTGCCAAGTCTTTTCAGCATCTCTCTTCAAAGAAACGTATGCCTATTTTGCTTCAAACGAAGGGAACGCCTCCGTATTATTATAACACTCCCAACCATTCATTTATCGTTTTTCTTTTCCGACACAAAATAAATGACACTTTCCTATTGGAACTCGGGCAAAAAGGGAAAGACGTGAATAAGAGGAGAAATCCAGCACACGCACGCAAACTTTTCGTGTCCGGAAAGTACTCTCAGATCTTCAAAAACTGAGCAGCAAACTTAAATTACCCTCGGGCCGGCTTGGCTAAGGAGGGAAGTGTTTGCGAAAATTGGGATACTACAGGAACGAAGATTCGGGGACTTGGCCAGGGGGTCGATTTTGTGTTTGTCCGTCAGCGAAACCCCTCGGGTGCCAGTTTGATAGGCTATCAGCCCCGAGATCTGAGGAGTGGAACTCAGGAGGAAGTTGCCCTGACAGCCGCGAGTCTTAAGGCATAGCGGGGCTTCGGGTGGATGTGGCGAGACATACGACACAGGGTGGTCCCAAACGGAAACGGAAGAGGGTGGGAAACCGGGAGGTGTGATTGCTCTCAGTGGACCGCGGTGGAATCTTAGGAAGGT
>NW_004797572.1:142500-145735 GCF_000002075.1 Aplysia californica | reverse complement strand
CACAATCTCTCTCTCTCTCTCTCTCTCTCTCTCTCTCTCTCTTTCACTGTCTTTGTCTCCCGTCGTCTCTTTATACATCTCTCTGGGTTTCTCACCTCCCAAGCACACAAACGCATGACCACGCACTCGAGAACGCACTCCCTCGCTTCACTTCTGAGCTCAAAATTCCTCTTGCAGCCCCTCGCTTCCAGACACACGCGCACATTGACACACCCACTCATCCAATGCAAACACACACACACACACACACACACACACACACACACACACACACACACACAAATGCACACACACACACACACAAACACAAAATCATACTAAAGCTAACATAAATCCATCGACAATAGCATTTACACCGCCCACATCATCCCCCATAACCGAGGCCCAAGACTTCCCCTCTTTCCCCACAATTTTGCGTAGGGCTGGGCCTATGAATGATTCATGAATCAAACGTTTGGGTAATTGGTCAATCCGTTCTCGCATCGATTTCCTTTGTGGCAAATCTTCGCGTGCGGGCTCGGGTCTGTCAATGAAGTGACCCAACTCATATGGTACATCATCATCGAGATACAAATTCTAGCTTTTTATTCCCTTTTTTTTGGGGGGGGGGGTTACTTTAATGTTAGGTGTGTTTTGGGTTCAAAGCCTCTTTAAACACAGTAAAGTTATTTCGAAAATGGACCTCCCATACTGACTTCCTTCTAATGGGACACTCTTTTTAAAAAACAGGTAGACTCCATAACACTTATTAAAGGATTTGAATCAGGGTACCAAGCGCCGCATTAGAAGCCATCTGACGCTTCAGTCTTTGCCAGCACTAAGTTTTACTCCATCCCTGAGTCACCTGCTTTCCATCTTCACATGTCCGTGCTGGCGACAAGAAATCGCACCACATATCAACACTTACAGCAATTCCTTTGTAAGAAGGTGCGCCGCGTTCTGTAGCAGAAATGTACCTTTTCTTTTATTTTATTCCTGGGGTTTTTTAAATTCAGATCAGGAAAACTCATGCCCACATAAAAAAGCTTGCTGCACTTACCAATCTGCACACGTATTTTCATCTGCCCACCAATCACTATGTTGTCCTTTTTAAATGTAAGTCTTCCCTGCCATTTCTCCATTCTCCCCTAATATACGTGTGTTTTTGAAATAGTATTATTGCCCATCTGCCCAGTAAACGTAAATGTTTAATGAATGTTCTCGAACAGATACAGCATGGCAGACATAAAACGATTTCCCTAGAGTGCTGTTTAGTGAGCTTACTCATCAATGTGTCACTAATCTGTGCTCTAATCGCTGAAAGTACCCATAAGGCAGGTTCTGTTTTCAATAACCTGCGTTGTCTGTAGGGTCACCTTGTTTATCTTTTCACCCATCTATACATTGCAGCATAACAACCAAATGATCTTCATGACATTGGAACTAACAATACCATCAGTGGTGTCTGATTCCTATGACAAGATAGGTGGACTAAACAAAATTCTTTGGCTTCTATATCCGATCTTTCGATCTGGCTGTTTGTGAGGCAGTCTACCTATTGATTCGACTCTGAAATATTACACAAATCCAGTGTCTGTAGAAGTAGCAGAAACGTATTATCTTTGCTCTGTTTCTTGTTAACATGTGGGCTTGAAACACAAACCATAACTTTCACTTAGCGGACCTCAATTAGACGCCTACAAGTAAGAAAATTGCTTCACTATGGCCATGGCGGAAGAAATTCGAAGGTTTCTAAATCTCGAAAATGTAAAGTGTGTATGTGCGCGCGTTGTCGTGCGCTTGTGTGCGTGTATGTGTGTTTTTATTTTGTCTATTTGTTTGCTTATGTGTGTAAGTGAGAGTATATATGTGTGTGTGTGCGTATGTGCGTGTGTGCGTGTATGTGCGCGCGCGCGCGCGTGTGTGTGTGTGTGTTTGTGTGTGAGTGTTTGTGTGTGTCCAACCTTGTAGGGTGGGGGGTGGGGGGTGGGGATAAAACCAAATCTTAATACCCAGAAATCAATTTGGGCAAAACCAGTAAACGTTAGCAAGGGATGTGACACAAAGTAAAAGGATGACATACATTCGCCACACGCAGGAATCTTCCAACAAGGCGAGGCTTCATTCTTAACTTTGCCTGTCATTTGAGCATGATGATGGTCAAATTAATATAAAAAATTTGGTACGTCCCAATCAGTGTACTTTTTGAGATTTTCATGTTCTCTTTGTGCGCATTTCATGTTCCAGCTGTTGTTATGAGTGAGAACAGTGGGCTTTGTTTTTTTAATTAACATTGCGTCAGTCTCTAAGGGAGGGGGGGATGAGAGTATTGTTTCTTATAATATTGTGCATGAGTTTGCCTCCGAACTGAGCATCACATGCCATTCTGAAAGGCGGGGGAGGAGCGGGAGAGTAGTTTTTAAATTTTCTATAGACTTTTAAAAAAAGTTTTGACCCTCATTCAACCGATGGGCACGGAAGGCAGTTGTAAAGAAGAGAAAAGTAAGCGCGGAGAAAATGGGTCATTCTCACTGCAGGGATGCCGTGATGTACAAGTGGCACTTCACCAGAGGGGGGAGTGGGTGGTAGTGCCACTTGTTGGTGGGACGTGTAGCTATTTATGTCCCTCTGTCCTCTCTATCTAAATAGACAGAGCAGCGACAGCAAATGAATCATTGAACTGGCTCACCATTAATCAATATGGTTTCCTTTAGAATCAAAATGGCCTGTATTCATTTCTAATGTCAGGTGGCGCGTTGCATTCACCAAATCACACTTCTGTTAGTTTTCATTATTGTTTATCGGGCTTATGAATTATTGTCTTAACAGTTATTGTTCTTTGAGCTTAGATTCTGTAAAACGCCTAGACCTGTGTGCACACGGAAGTAGGCGCTACAAAAAAAGTATTGTTTTTATTAAGAGAGAGATCAATTTACTCCCAAGGAATGTCTACGTCTGCATTTTTAGGTACTCCAAAAAGTTTTACAATAAAGCGTAAGTCAACAATCTTTCATTTCATATCTATGTGCACCCGTGTTGAACGTAAATCTCTGTCATGCACGTGTGAGAAGTGTGCTTAATTGTTCAAGGCTATCCTCACAAAGGAAAAGAGGGTTTCCCAAGTATATATATATACTGTCTAGATATGTCGCCTTTACAACCAGTTCAACGTTTGTCCTTTCCGTGTGTATTCCGCACAAAGACAGTTATCTATCTATCTTACGCTCTCTTCTCTTTCCCTTTCTTCTCTCTCCCT
>NW_004797572.1:140618-142346 GCF_000002075.1 Aplysia californica | reverse complement strand
TCTCTCTCTCTCTCTCTCTCTCTCCGACAGATACATAAATGCTGTTCTCCATCTCTCTGTCAATCACTTGTTCCTTGTGTTTAGAGGACACGAAGCATCAAGTCTTATCTAATATCGCCCCGGGGTATGCACAAGCTTAGGATGTGACCGTCGTAATTGAGTTAACCAAGTGTTCATCGATTGCCTTTCCCGAGCAATTTGACAATCAACAGATCCTTTCCTCGCAGCTAAGCATCGAGAAAATGAACGAGGAGCATCAACCTAAACAGCTTCGTGTCCTCTCCATTGAGATTTATCGCAACACTATCTTCAATGTAGACCATTGTGCTGCTTCTGAGATAGTTCCAGAAAGTTATGTGCTAATCCCGACCGCGTGAAATATTCACGTGAGCAGGCAAATAGGCTTGTGACGCAAGTAAAAGAACGCACAAACTCTTTCAAATTGCATCAGATCACATACTATTGACCTGTTTATTAAGAGCGCAATTGATAGGCAGGTTGTTTGAAAAGTTGGTAAGAGTCAGCTATGACCTTTGTAATGTTATCAGAGTCCATGCAACTAGAAATGTGCCACATTATTTGTTACCTTATTGAGGTAAAACACGTCATTTCATGTTCGGAAACACACTAAAATTATATTTTTCTCAAATGTAAAAATATAAATCTTAGTTTTGAATTTATGGTGAGTGCAGTTGGTCTGACTTGCGCTAGTTTATGCACATTTGGTGCAATAATATTTAAAATTATATTTTCAACGATTTCCAACGTATTAAAAATCGTAAACCTGGGAGATCATAATATCCTATATTTTTAAAAATCGCAGTTCGGGGGTTAATGTTCAATGCATCATTAAGCCCAAAAAGTATGTTTAGAGGAAACTGTAACACAAAATTGTTGGAGTTAACGTGACTGTACAAAAGGAAAAAAATGTATGCGCGTTTGAGTATGCGTGAGCGGGAGAGTGCACAGGTGTGTCTGAAAGGGGGAGAGATGCAAAGGAAATGAGCTAGGTACTCAGGTAGAAAAACAGTGTCTAGTTTGCATTTTGTTTGTTTGGTTTTTTTGTGGGTTTTTTTATTCTTGTACTTTTGTGTCTTTTAAAAACCTTTTTTTGCCCCAGGCGAATCTGAACACAGCAAAGAGTACCGCTAAGAGGTAGGTTCAAAACAGCCCCTTCCTATGTTATCTAAATATGTCGATATATGGGCATAAAACGTTTTCTAGAAGCAGAAAATATGTGAGGTGTAAGAAGACAACATGGCAGCAAGGAAGGATACTGGTTTGCACTTTCCGAGTATTTTCTCTTTTCCCGATGTGTTTCGGCAAATTGCTTTTGTTTCCTCTGGCGTTCAGATAAAGCACAATTTAAATGCAGATTAGTTTCTATCTCTCGTGTTATCCTTTCTTCGTTTTGCCTCTTCTTTTCTATAATTTTATGTGAACATATTACAAAATTAGATTCCTTTCACTTTGTTTTATTGAAGACATTGTGTTTCAAAGCACGTACGAGTTTCCTCGAACACACACAAAAATGTAATACGGATGGGCGTAGTAATGTTTCTTTTCCGCCAAAAAAGTAAAAAAAAACAACAAAAACAAACGCATGAAGAGAAAGATAAGAAAAACGCACAAGAACGTTTTTGGTCTCAAATACCCCCTGCCGAGGGGGCTCTCGTGGCCTAGAGGTTAAGGTGTTGGCCTCTTATTCAAAGGTCCCGGGTTCGAATC
>NW_004797572.1:138112-139137 GCF_000002075.1 Aplysia californica | reverse complement strand
CACACACACACACAAACACACACACACACACATGCACACTATCTCCCCTTTCGAGATTTGCACCTTCCAGTGAACATTTAGAAGCCCAAAGACGTCATCTGATGACCTTTCGATCACACCAAGCTAAATCATATCGATATCGTTCGCATTTCGAATCTAAAAGGGTGTTTCCAAGAAGGGACACGACTTACAGCTTATGATATATTGTACTAGAGACTTCAGTCATCCAGTGACGACGGCCCCAGATTTACAACGAAAAGATGAGGACTTCGAAAATTGGCACTGTATTTTAAAAGCAAGGGGCGTCGGCAGTTTCATCATACTGAAAATGTGCTCTGTTCATTTATTTCGAATTTTATTTCTTTAGCTGAAGCTGCCGGCGCTTTGTCACAGTAGTTTTTTCAAAAATCATTGATGTGTTTCCATTTTGTTGTGCACTAGAGTCGTTCTATTATCTAATCGATGTTGCGCATTATCATCCCTATCGTCATCATAATCATTTGAGGGCGTTGTCAATGTTATATTCTCGAATTTATTCAGCCCCCCCCCCCCCATTTACACTGAGACATTACCCTAATAAGCAAGTCTGAAAACGAATACCACTTAGAAAACTATAGCTCTACCAAGAGGTTATTATTAGCACTTGTCAGCTCAGGTAAAAAAAAAAAAAAGCTGACAGCATTTGATCCCTGGGTGAACAATATCTGCCAAGGCTAAACAAGAGGCAACGAAAGGTCAAGAGTTCCAGAATAGCCCCACGATGTGACAAGAGCAATCGTGTTTCACGGAAACAATGGAGCCATCACACGCAGTGTAGAGTAACGAGAGGCTATTGGCAAGACTTTTGTCGTGTCGTGCAGATAGCAGCAGCCAGGCGAAAGTTTTGAGAGGAACGCAATTATTTGTGTATTACTTTTGAGTGTTGCTCTACAAAGCATGGTGGTCCGCTCCGCGTAATGTATTTTCTTACCTGGGATGGAGAATTTGACACAGATGAAAAGAAAAAACAAAAAAGTGTGTGTGTG
>NW_004797572.1:131502-136429 GCF_000002075.1 Aplysia californica | reverse complement strand
AAACACACACACACACACACACACACACACACACACACACACACACACACACTCATACATGATACACGTGCGTCTGAAAGGTTTGTTCAGCAATCATATCAACTATTCATCAATAATATTCTCGCCAGCCAAACACAAATACAATATTTCATATGATTATAATTATAAGAGAGGTGGGAGGTGGTGGGTGGACATCAAATATCTACCAGAAGGTTAAAGTACGTCGACAACTATACGGTATATCCATCGGAAAGGGGGGGGGTCTTCTCTGTTTCTCTATTATTGGCAGAGATGTACAAACATATCATGTCTTTCACTACCTCATTATTTCCAGACATTCGCGAGATGTAAAACAAAAGCCGGCTTAGAGGCACCGCTCATTTTACAACGTTGTACAGAATAAGTGATTGCTAAATGTATTCCATTTTTATTATACTTCTTACCGGTGTCGACCTTCCTACCATATTTCCTTTATGTCATCTTTTTCGCTATGGCAGCAGGCAAGTAAAAAAGAAGGCGCATTAAGAAAGAACGAGAAAGAACTCGATTAACACCCTGCAAGTCGTTGAGTTCATACTCCGTCACTCAAATAAAATGCTGCTTCTGAAAAGATCGAGTAAAAGGAAGGGCTTTATGCTTTGCAATGATACTCTTAAACTCTATTCCCAAAGGAAAATTTCAAAACGTCTATGTTTCTTCAAAGAAACAGTTATTCGTTTATTGGTGAAAGAATTGAAAACTAAAAGGGCTAAAATAGCTAAAAGTTATAATTTTCTAATAAATTACAGACGGTGCAATGATACAGCACAACCGCAGGAAGAGTCACAACGTCCTCGGCTCTGGGATAAAAATTCACTGCAGAGCGCGCCTTATGCTGCTAAAATACCACCAGTGATTCACACCATTACCGAAGCTGTAGGAGGTGTCTTTCCAGAGGATGACTCATGAACTCTTGATCGATTGCTAAAAACCATTTTCTCCTTCTATAATTGCTGCACCCTGAAACTAAATTTATAAATTATTTCTGCCATTTGTGAAAGAGTCTTGAGGGAGACTGTTAGCTGGGTATGTTTTTCTGCCCTTATAACGAATGAAAGCAGAGACTGGAAATCAACCTCGAACAACTCCGTATTTAATTGCTTGATGTTGTCTGCTACTTTGCCAGTATGCGCCGCCACCTTATAGATAAAAAAAACGTAGGGGATAATTGTTTGACACGTTTAGGAGTTTACGTTGAATCCCATTCAAGTCGTAAAAACGTGAGTATGATTATTTTTACAACGATTTATTCACCCTACTCACGTCTCACGTCAAAACATAAGACGATCTATATTTCTTTCTCGGGCGTGGGAAAGAAGCATCGTTAAACATACACACCAGCCATTTACATACAGCAGTGAGAGGATACGCTCATAATTCCAATCGATTATCTCTCAGAACAAGATTTTTTCCCCTCAGAAATCCTTAATTTCGTCTCTGAAATAGCCAAACTAAAATATGTAAAAGTGTAATTCCAAAAGCTTTTTAACGATGTGACATTTCCAAATTCCCGTGGGCTCTGATCCGCATCTAAGTGGACAAGGGTGAGCCAATAAAATCTAATGCACCGGACGTCATGTTGTTATTCAAGGTTCGTTTGCTTTTGCCCGTCTCTTCCTTTCGCTTCTTTTGTGTGTTTGTTTGCTGTCTTGTCTGTCTGTCTGTTTGCCTGTCTGTCTATGTCAGCCTGCTTTTGTGTTATATTGTATCTCACCATCTCCTTCTCTCGCTGTATCTTTCCTCTTCCTCTCTCCCTCTATTGTGTCTCTATATATGTCTCTGTCTCTCTCTGTCTCTCTCTGTCTCTCTCTGTCTCTCTCTCTGTCTCTCTCTCTGTCTCTCTCTGTCTCTCTCTGTCTCTCTGTCTCTCTCTGTCTCTCTCTGTGTCTCTCTCTGTCTGTCTCTGTCTGTCTCTCTCTGTCTCTCTTTGTCTCTCTCTCTGCCTCTCTCTGCCTCTCGCTGTCTCTCTCTCCCTCTGTGCTGGTGTGAGCATATTCATGTGTGGATGTATCTGCGTGCACGCACGTGTGTATGTGTGCATGTGTGTGTATTTGTTTGTGTGTGTATGTGTGTGTGCGTGCAAGTGCACATGTGTGTGTGTGTGTGTGTGTGTGTGTGTGTGTGTGTGTGTGTGTGTGTGTGTGTGTGTTTGTCTGTTTGCCTTTCTCGCACATTGGTTTTTAAAAAAAATGTCAGCAGCATTGAGGAGATCCTTTAAGCCAGTTTTTTTTCGTAACTTGTTTTAAGCATTTTCAATGCAGGCAGTACATACAGTTTTAACCCCCCAAAAAATGATTTTAAAAAACAGTACGCTAAAAGACTTCCTGGATCAATACAAGCAAGCTGCAAAATACGCTTATAATGATCTAAATCCGGACTATTCATCCCGTAGACTTGTATTAACCAGACAGCTAAAGAATTGATGCTCAGCTTAGCTTTAATGCTTCGAAACAAGAAGAGTTCCGAGCTGCCCCAGGCCCCTGTTTCTCATCCAGGGGGACCCGGTTGAACTGATAAAATCAAATGCATCGGTCATCAGGCACTTATTCATGGTTCGTTTGCTCACGAGTGGCAGCACCGCCTGCCTTCAGTAATTCGGTTTCCCGAGAGCAGTAATTTTCACCACCGGTTGCTCCAACTGTGACAAAAGCCCCCAACAAGCCCCCTGGTTTTAAGATCGGGCAGTGGGGATGTGCGGCGGTGCCATACACAATGGATGGTCCGAGGATGATAAATCTCTTCTCAAATAATCTTCTTCCTCTTCTTCTGAGACAGGCGGGGCGTGCAGCTGTGAACATTCTAGAACTTGAGTGAAGACAGACAAATCCCTCTTGATTGGCTGAGACAGACGGTTGTTCGTTTTGTTACGGTTATTATCCTCGTTGGCACTGACTTCTTTCTCTCCCTATCTTTTTATAATCATCCCCTTTTTTCCCTCCCCCCCCCCTCTCTCTCTCTCTCTCTCTCTCTCTCTCTCTCTCTCTCTCTCTCTCTCTTTCCTCTCCCTTTTTCTCTCTTGTCTCCTTCTCTTTTTTCAGGGGCACGTGCGCCTTTAAAAAAAAAGAACACATAACCAACCAAGTCAGACATTGTAGACCTGCCTCTATGAACTGCCAGGCTTCTTTGTCAGGGATTGCCTGGTTTCTCAAGATTGAAACCCACGCTGGCTGAATGGGGCACGGAGCAGAACACAAGACTGGAGGAACACATTATTGCTTCTGCAGACTGATTAATAGCATCACATTTATTTTGCGGATGACGTTTGCCTATTAAACACCACGATGAACGAAATGCAATTAAAACCGATGAATGGGAAATACAAAAACAAATTCTACAAAAATTTTAAAACGTTTAAACAACGTGTCTAGGAAGAATTATTGTGATAAAGTGGAGTGAATTTATTAGAAATAATGAAGTGTTGCTGGGAGCTGGGGTTGAAGACTTCACCGCGACCTTAAAAAGAAGAAGGAGATATGTGGGACAGGTTTTGAGAATGCCAGAGACAAGATTGCCCTTCCTGCAGGAATGGTACTGAAGATCAAATAGAAAAAAAGAAGAGTAACCAGCTGACAGATACAGGAATACGATCAGGGATGAAGCAAGCACCCAGAGCCTGGATGTGACAAAACTAGATGAAGTGGCCAGGGACAGACAAGCGTGCATGGACTCAGCTGCTCTCTGCCTTGTGTACCTGACGGTACAGGGAAAGAGTAAGCAAGTATGGTCTTGTCTTAAAAATCGAAATATAGGGGTGAATTTCCAATTTCTATGTGAAATGATACGAGAATGAGTATTTAGAAAAGAAGACGTCATTTCGTGTTACGAAACAATTAATCGAAAACGATATCCGAGAACAGTCACCAGCTTTATCCTCCTACCAATATTATGAAACTACATGTAATCGCAGGTGACTAAGCAGTCACGGCTGAGTGAACACAGCTTCACATAGTAACGGAATCAGGGGGAATTACTCATCACGTTAAATCAATGCGCGTTGGTCAGTGACTCACGCAATGGACGTGCTCTCATTGAATAAACATACAGCCGTCCTAGTAATGACACTCTTTCTCCGTAACCCCCAGATTGGTCTGTTTCTTTGGGAGACTATTCCTAATGAAGGGGGCACGCGTGCGAGCAAGTGCTTCAATTGATTTAAGAGCTTGATGCCATTTCTTCGCGAACCGCTAAACCAGAATTTTCTTTGTCAGTGCATTTTCATGCAGCGTGCTCCTGATGCATAGGCTACGTGCGTACAAGAAATCTGAATTCGTTTTCTTCAAGTACTTGACCTAAAACAGGTTGTGGAATTCAAACATACCATAACACAAGTCTTCTTTATATCAAAGGCTTGATTTATGAAGACATTCGTTTGTACACTTTTCTCTGTCCCCTTCATTAAAGCTCTAATTGACCTTTCCCCACAAGGGTACCCAGAACGCTTAACAAAGAAGGATGTGTTCACTTTCTGCTGTGTCGCCTTCTATAGCTATCACATCGTTCCACTTAATAATACATGTACCAGTAGAAAGCATGGCGTTCGCCAGATGTCGATCGATAGAAACAAACCCAAGGAACCAGCAGTTTTGTGTGGGTGCAGCTGCAGGTCATTGAGCGTGAACAAATCTGATTCTTTGTGCAGACAGATGAATGGACCACAGATGATAACGGATAGGTTGAAAGCCAGCCAGAGAGATAGATTGATAGAGAAAGGGTAGTCTGACTGACAGACAAACTAACAGAACAAGTAAGCAGGCTGAGAGAAAGTGGGGAGAGAGAAAGAGAGAGAGAAAGAGGATGAGTGGGTGGGAAGGAGACACAGACAGACAGACAGACAGACAGACAGACAGACAGACAGACAGACAGACAGACAGACAGACAGACAGACAGA
>NW_004797572.1:123521-131402 GCF_000002075.1 Aplysia californica | reverse complement strand
AGACTGACAGACAGACAGACAGACTGACAGACAGACAGACAGACAGACATGAATAATGAAAGATTTGGCTGGAGAGAGAAAATGATTGGTTTGGGGGGGGGGGGGCAGATAGGTGGATAAACTGACAGAGAGACAGACCTAGACTTGAAAGAGAATAAAAGAGAGAAGAAATGATATACGTGTGTTAAGACTTAGGCTTTAGTTCACGATGAAACCACACTAAAACGGCCCCCGAAAATCGAAAAGAGATTAAAACAAAGGTGTCCCTGATGCAGTACATTTCATGTGCATTAACATTTCGACTACCAAAAGCATAGAGAGTAAAAGCGTAAAGTCCTAATCAAAACACACTTTGGTTACTTGAAAGGAGAGTTGGCGGATTGATGATTTATCTCCATTTGTTGGACTTTGTGGATTTTTTTTCTTTTTTAAAAGTTCTAGTAAGAATTTTACTTTTTGCAAGACAAATAGGTAATATAAGTGTCGAACTAGAGTAGTTGCTAGAGAGTAACATACAAAGGCAAAAAACCTAGAGAGATAAGGATAATAGACGTTTTGATAAGAAGAAGGACCAAACCACAAGAGCACCTGTCAACCACCCACAGATGTGGAGAAAGTAAACTTTTAATAATAACAAAAAATGAAACACCTAATCTGCTACATCAAGAAGCAAATCAAGTGGTTTTATTTCCCTTATTTATCCTACATCAGACCTTCAAGCTTGATATTTTTTTCATTCCCATGGCCCGCGAACAGGGCATCGATCCGGCGTGTGTATGATACAGCGTGGCTCTGACGTTTTACATTATGGTTGTGTTAAAATCTTTCTCTCTCTCTCTCTCTCTCTCTCTCTCTCTCTCTCTCTCTCTCTCTCTCTCTCTCTCTCTCTCTCTCTCTCTCTCCCTCTCTCCCTTAGCACTGTTGGTTTCTAAATAGTTACCTACACGCAAACTTATTGAGACAAGCATTTCTAGGAGAAAGATTATTTTTCTGTATACGAGAAACTTTTAATGCCGGCCCTGTGTCTTGTAGACCAGACACACACCTCGCCTTTGAGACATCCTAGTCTGGATCAGAAACCAATAAAACTCTGGGCATATTCGTATCAACGCCTTCTCACCCAATTAGTAGGAGGTTTGAGGAAAGTACGCTACAGACAGGGCGGGAGAAAATCGAAAGCACCACTGAATTAAACGTCAATCACAAATTGATGTCTTTGGTGGCAAAGATAATGATCGCAGATAAATGTTATATCCAGTTCAAATATATTAAGATAGTGGAACCTTTCTAGAAATCTATTTTTCATCGTTTTTCCTTTGCTACATTTATTTTTATCTTTGGTCTATTGTATTACAACGCCCCATGTCTGCTATTGGTAGATGTGCGGTTTTGATTTGACAGACATTTCGAAAGTTGAGGTTCGAATCCAAGTGGTTTTGATTAGTTTCTGGAAAAGTTTCGTATTTGGTTCTGCTTAAAAAAGTGTCGTTTCTTTCGCAACTTTGTTACCCGCCCACCTTACTCCTGGTGCCTATTAATGTGTGCATGAGCACCCAATGCATGTGTTTGTGTGTGCGTGTGTGGGTTTTTTCGTGTATGTGTCTGTCTGCGTGTGTAACTTTGTGAGTGAGTGAGAGAGAGAGAGAGAGAGAGAGAGAGAGAGAGAGAAAGAAAGAGAGAGAGAGAGAGAGAGAGAGAGAGAGAGGACAAAAGAGAGAGAGATATAGAAAGAGTATCCATGTAAGAGAGTGCCTGTACGCATGTGCACTTGAGGTCGTATCCGGACGCTTGTATCCGTCTGACATTCCAAAGTATTACCGTCAAGTAAGAACCAAGACCAACACTCAAACACAACGCGGGAATGACAATAATGTTACAACAGTCTTCAGGAACGTCTTCCCGACTAATCTTAGGTAACAAAACCTACAAGACACACCAGCTACATAATAATAATTGTCTCTTCCCGTGCCCCCTCGCTCTCTAATTACGCTTGACCAGCGGTGATTCACGCCCAGGAGGAAGCGGTGACTTCCCCTGGCTTACGCCCGGTAATGAAGCGACCTCAAGTGGGGGTTGTCAGGAAATGAGTAAGCGAGGGTGCCCGGGGGAGACAATTGTTGGTGGCAGTGTCCACACGAATCAAATGAATTGTCCGCCCCTTGCAAATAGATCAGCCGAGTTTGGGACTCATTGCACAATGTCTTGGGCATTTTGGGATTTTGTTTCATTGTTCCTTTTTTTTTTTTAGGTCACGAGTACAACTGGACATTTTACATTATCCTCATTCCAAACCTGAGCAAGTTGTTTGAGGGGTAAAACTAACTGATTGAACAAAGTGAACTTTCCAAAACAAAATTAGTTAAGGTCCACTCCACGAATTCAAACATTTTTTCTCCACAAAGTAGTCAAAAGGTTAAAGGCGTAATGTTAGCTTTTAACGGAAACATTTCAAAACGGAATGGAATCCCAAGTCTTTCCCCAGATAGTTACAGTAGCGTTATCGGCGAAGATAACGTACAGACCATGGCTTGTTAAAGAAATATTTCTGCGGGAATTCTGCCCCTTGCGCTGTCGCCATGGTAATTTAAAAAACCTCAACATCCATGTTATGTGTTCCCTCTCTCTCTCTCTCTCTCTCTCTCTCTCTCTCTCTCTCTCTCTCTCTCTCTATCTATCTATCTATCTATCTATCTATCTTTTTCTATTTGTATATATTTCTGTTTCTATTTCTATTTCTATTTCTATTTCTTTTTCTATTTCTATTTCTATGTGGATGTGTGTTGCATAGGTGCGTGAGTGTGTGTCCATGTGTGCACACATAATGGTAGGCTGTACATACGAGTACAGATAGAAACACATTTGTAAGCTCATAAGCGCATAAGAACAAAGGCAAATCAAAGAGTCTCCATCGTCAAATGTCACCGAGGCACAAAATAACTTACCCAACGATCTCATCTCTACCTCTGCTTATACCAACAATCACAGAAAAACAAAGGAACGGCCAAAAAGAATACAAATCAAAAGAGCTGAGCAGTGTCTATGCGTGTACGTTTGTGTGTGTGTGTGTGCGTGTGTGTGTGTGTGTGTGTGTGTGTGTGTGTGTGTGTGTGTGTGTGTGTGAGTGAGTGAGTGTGTGTGTTTGGATAGATGTGGAGGGAGAAGAGAGGAAGGATAGAGAGACGAAGTCCATGCGAAAGATGGAGGGAGAGCAGACAAGAGAGAGAGAGAGAGAGAGAGAGAGAGAGAGAGAGAAAGAGAGAGAGATATGGAGAGAGATAGGGAGAGAGAGGGGGAGAGAGAGAAAGTGAGGGAGAGAGAGAGTGAGAGAGAGAGAGAAAGAGAAAAAGAGAGAGAGAGAGAGAGGGAGAGAGGGAGAGAGAGAGAGAGAGAGAGAGAGAGAGAGAGAGAGAGAGAGAGAGAGAGAGAGAGACGAGGAATAACTCAGAATGCCTCGCAATTCTCCCAAAGGTTGCCTGACAATTAACCATTCTCCCAGCATACCCTGCGGCAGGTAGAACCCACTTGTCTCGGAATTAGAGAACCCAAAGATAAAGGTCTATTGACTGCTCTGGTTCATCGTCCCTTCTGTTCGCTCCAAAGACTGCCAATTGATTTGACAGACCTTCAGACTTATAATCAGTTGTTTACTTAGACGAACAAAACATGGAGCTTGTTTGTTTTGGGTTGTTGTTTTTTTTATTCAACTTTACAGGCCAGACGGTTTTAATGTTTCTGATATCTGCGCTTTTCTTCTCTCTGTGTTATCAGAAAGCAGCAGGGAGTTGATGAAGTCGGGTTTTGAACTCTCAATTGATGAAAGTCCCATGGGCTTCAACTCTTTTACGGCCATTTGTTCTTTCTCCGTCTACTTTCCAAGCCAGATCATCAACGTATCACTCAAAGGTCGGGAAACTATAATTGTGTCTAGGCCCAGCGAAACAAACATTAGCTGAACCTACTAGAAATATTATTTTAACAATTATTTTAGGGCTATTCCATTCCGTACCGTTCTTGTATAGGAAGAAAGAGTTGAAACGTACTTGCAGCAACTGAAAATCTTTTTTAAAAAAGGCTGTATAGTTTCTCTTTTTAGTAAACGTTTTACACACACACACACACACACACACACACACACACACACACACACACACACATACACACCACAGTGGTTTCTAGTGGCACTATGAGAAGCTTTATTTCATAAATGTCAAATCTCCATCCGCACAACTAGCCTGAGTTTTTATGCGTGTCAGGTCGTGTGTGTACGTATGCATTTGTGAATGTGTGTGTATGTGTGTGTATGTTTATGTGTGTGTATGTGTGTGTGTGGTTGTGTGTGTGTGTGTGTGGTATGATTTTGAACTGAAATCAAATACAGCATTTCATATTGTCAATGTCTGAGTCTAACCGTGTATTCACCATATTAGGTCAACACTTTTATCTGTCTCAAATTGTGTTTTTAACAACAGTAATTGCATTTGGTGATACTGTAATGAATAAAAATAATAATCTAAATATGAGCAGCTATGAAAGATGATAGGGAAGAAACTACATTATCCCCCCCCCCCCCCCCCCCCCCCCAAAAAAAAAGAGTTGTTAACGAATTTGACGGATACACGATTACAGTTTGATACTGATGGTAAGCAAAAACGCTTCAGTTTTACCCAAGAAAAAACAACTATCCCTCAGCACAAGTATGGAATATGTACCTTAGAAGAAAGGTTATGACCCCCCCCCCCTCCCCAGTCCTCTCAGCTTCTAAAAGGTGATTATTAGGTCTTTCATAGAAGGCAGACACCAAAATACATTTCCTATTTTACTGTTTACGACATTCTAAGTTCATAGTAAAATATTAGGGTGCTATACTGTGGCTCATTATGTTCTTAAAAGACACTGAAAATATAGAAAAATTCCCTTGAACTCAGTGGTCAAAACGTGTTCAATAGCAGTTAGGAAAATGGTATGTTCTTGGTAAGTAATGACGCTGTCAGTGAAATAAGGTTCGTAATGGGCAGTTCGTGGGTTATTTCTGTTTCTTAAAGTGAAAACTGACACGAGTGACCTTTCAAGTAATCGATCAAACAGACACCTAAGGAAGCCCTAATTTATCCAAAAGAGTTTAATAATGTCTTTTTCTTGGGGAAATCAAGCTATGTTATTCAACAGAGACATACATTTATTCATTAGAACCCTGTGTAACCCTCACACAACAGAAACGTTTAACCTCTGCTTGACTAAGACGACCTTGACCACACCGGAGGTGCCAACCAGGCTTGAAGTGACCACTGTTACGTCAGATACAAATTACGCTGCATCGCATCTACCGGCATCCTCCCATATCCCAAAGGGTTAAAAACCAATCAATTTGCGGGGGACGGGCAGCCATGTTCATCTGGGACGCTGGTACTTGGGACACAAGGTGAGTACTCTGGATACAAGGGTCTTGACAGACTTGCTGGCCGCCCGATTGTGCTTCATGATACTTCAGCTGTCTAGACGAGTATGAGCATCTCCAGGGAGAAAAGTGTGTGTGTGTATGTGTGTGTGTGTGTGTGTGTGTGTGTGTTTGTGTGTGTATTTGTGTGTGTGTAGTTGCGTGTGTGTGTGTGTGTGTGTGTGTGTGTGAGAGAGAGAGAGAGAGAGAGAGAGAGAGAGAGAGAGAGAGAGAGGGGGGGGGGCGGAGACAAAGAGAGGGGAAAGGGGAGAAAAAGAGACAGACAGCGAAAGAGAACGACTTTGAGAGGGGGGGGGGGGCGATACTAACAGTCACACAGAGAGCTCAGTATGTATCATGACTGACTGTTGTGCGGAAACCAGTTTTCAAATCCAAGAAGATTCGCCTTTTGCATTCTCGTGTTTAAAGACCAAGTATCTGTATTCGGCTCAGTTTGATATTAAATCAGAAATCCATCTCCAATTGTTTAGACATGGGCATCGAAGACACACCGTGCCATAATATACGCGCAATGTGGTACCACTTGTATGTGCGAGTTCTATGAATTATTATTGTCTCCCCTGCCTCTTCCCTCTTGAATAACTTTCACCAATGGCAGCCCCACGTAGTTCTTATGTAACAAAAACCACTTTTAATGCAACAATTAATCCAGAATCAATATGGAAGGCTTTTCCAAAAGATAAACATCAACACAAAAACTCTTTAACCAAGTCTGGACGGTTGCAGCGTCCAGTATTTGAGGTCCGTAACAATGGCTGGATGGTACCACCGTCCGATGCGAAGTTATTATTGTATTATGGTATGGGCCGAAAATTAAAAAAATACGAGCTGACAAGCCTTTAGTTTGACCCGGAAGTCAAAGACAAATGAATTATGTGTCTGGGTAACATATTGATCACATGACGCGAAACAAACGTTTTTAAAAACGTAATATGTCGGGTCGCATTTCCACAAACATGAGAGAATTTCGCGGAAACGTGATTTTAATTGCATCAAAGTGCTATGAAAACAGGGTGTGAACATCACTTTAAATGTCAACAAGTCAATATCTTACAAACGAACACAATTGTCTCGAAAAGCTTTTTGGAGGCTGGTGTATTCTCTGATAGTAATTGATCTATCTACCTTCTTCCAGCGTCGAGATCATAACAGTTTTATAGCTCAGAAGACAGGATAAGATAGAATTATCGTCAATAGGTCCTTCGGAGGAAGACAGTTACTGTGTGATTTCCCTAACTTCTGATATACAAAAACAAAACTAGATAAAAGAGAGAGGGGAGGGGGTTGGAGAGATAGTAAGGGGGAGGGGTAGGGACGGGAACAAATCACACTTGAACAAATCGAGACGATAGTACAAAATGACCTTCAAATAATTGAGTGTCCTATGCTATTATTACCACAATACACTTTAAAGAGAGGGATCCCCAGTGACGTACCTTGTGGGAATCTCGGATCTGAGGCTCTAACTAATGACTAGTTTATTTCTAGTTTTGACGGTCTTTTCAGAGTTTGATTTAAGCTTAACGTTTCTCGCAAAACAACGTCGGTCAACAAAAAAAAGAAGGATTTTACAAGTCTGGATCCAAACGAAACTCGGATAAGAACACCCCAGTTGTCAAGCAGAGCAGGGTTCAGGCCGATTACACTGATTGCTGTCAATTGGGCCCACTCCCACGAGAGTGAAGGGATGGGAAGGTGGTTCCAGAAAAACTCAAATTCTTCTTGTTGAAGGAAATTGCTTCTTGGCAAAAGCAAAGTCAAACCGCTATTTCATACATCAATACATCAATTTGTGAGCTGATGTGATTTCTATTCAAGAAATAAAAAGTCGATGATTGGCTTTGTCCTTTTAATGTGTAACTCGTGTATTTGTCTGGTGGTCTTGCAGATGCTGCATATACTGTAAACCTAGAGCCATAAAAGATTTTTATTTTTGATTGAATGCGTCACGAATACAAAGTCTCAACATAATCAAGCGTCTTACTAAGTTATGTCTACCCAAAACCAAAGCAGAGTATTGGAAATCGTAGTTTTCCCCATGACCAAATCAAACAAATTGTTCTGAGTGCACGAAACCCATTTTGATCAAAAGCACTCTTCGATACCTTCGACTATCGGAGGGTTACATCTCTGGCAATTGCTGAACCTCATCCAGACCTCATCTAAGTCAGAGGCAGCCGCTGCTTGCCTGGGATCAGACGGCTCCGACCGCTAAGATATCGCTCTGTCCGCCAGCCTGGCATATCAGGGGAAAAGATCAGCGAGCGCTCCCTGGCTCGGAACCCAAAGCTCTGCTGGAAAACATGATATCAGTTTCCGATGACTCGGAGATTGTCGCGATTCTTTGTTCGTCCTCTGTCTCTCTCTCTCTCTCTCTCTGTCTCTGTCTCTGTCTCTGTCTCTGTCTCTCTCTCTCTCTCTCTCTC
>NW_004797572.1:119957-123112 GCF_000002075.1 Aplysia californica | reverse complement strand
TCTCTCTCTCTCTCTCTCTCTCTCTATCTATCTCTGCTTTACTCACAAGCAATTTCCATTCATGTTTCACTAGTTTTTCTTAAATTCCCTTACCTTTTTATTGTTCATCTTTCGTTCTTTCTCATTCTCTTTACTTTTAATCTTTCATGCTATCAATTTTTCTTTTTATATATCTGCCATCCTTTATTTGCCATAAAAATGTGTTTTTTAACTTTCGAATGCCAAGCGATTTTTCTTACCCGCTCCCACCCCAACTTCCCCCACCCTCCCTTTCTCCCTCTCTAGCTCTCCCTGTCTCTCTGCCTCCCTTCTTCTTTCTCCCTGTTTTTCTTATTCTCGTTCTATCTCTATCTTTCCCTCTACCCATCTCTATATTTCTCTCTTTCTTCGTCCCACCTTTAATTATTCGTGTATCGCCACTTTGTAAAGAAATACCCTAATAATGCTCTCCTACCATTTCTCGTCCTCTTTTTCCTAACATCCTTCTCAATCCCCCCTACTGCTCTCTTCTTCATGTTCTCTCCATCCCACGGAGGAGCACGGTAAGACGACTAGCTTCGCCTGTGGTTGACCGGCCCACCCATCGATCCCCTTGTTAGGCGCGCCATTGTGGCAAGTCTGAAGACGTCGGCTACCCTCTCAGATCAATGGGACAAGAAAGAGCAGCCGGGCTCCTCCCGCAACCCCAATAATCCTGCGACAAACACAAGTTATGGATATAGCCATGCAAACACACACAGAGGCTAGTTTAACGACGCGAAAGGAGAAGAAACATTCGCGGTTCCTCTTGGGTTCGGTTATTTCGACATCTGCTGGGGATGGTGGCGGCGATTTTGTTCATCGACACCCTTGACGGGTCCCGATAGAATACTTTTTGATTGCATCCCAAATTGGTTGCCCCGTAACTGTGTCGGTATTTATTAGAGAATTGATCACGCAATTTTATCAATTTGATATCTGCGCTTGCATTCCCTGGTAAAATGAGCCAGATAGAGCGATTTGGGGATATTGCAAGTCAAATGGCTTGCCAGATTGGGACTCGTTCAGCAGGGAATGCCTCTCGCTAAGGGAGGGTAATCTGTCTAATAATCTTCCCATATTTGCAATTTTCCTCCATTTTTCCCCTGCACCGTTTTTAGCAGTTTTTTCTTCATGCAAGCGTGTGCATAAGAGCTTGTGTGCGCTGCCAGCAAGCGGAAAAAAAGTTTTTAAAAAGAGAAGAGGGATGTATCGTGTCAGCCTTTTATGGAATTTCGGAAAGCAGGAGAAATGGAGTTTATGGCAGAATAAAAGAAAGTAGTGAGTTTTGGATTGGGATGGAAGTGCTATCTGGGGGGTAGTTTGACAAGTTGTGTCCGACTGGTTGGAACTGCTTGATCGCATAAGAATTGAAAAGGTGAGGGGGAGGGCGGGTTGAACACCTGTAACATGAAACTAGAAACGATCACAAAACTGACCCGTAGCATTTTAAAATATCTCAGGTCTAGTGCAACTGGTAATTCTACATAATCTTTAAAGTACTGTAAGAACTCTGGAAAAAAGCAGAGAAAAAAGTTAAAGCGGGAGTATATTGTGTTATAATCCTACCTTGAAAGAATGAACGACTAAAGTGCTTGCGTAGTTTTATTATTATAGTTATTATTATTTACTATCATTATTATTAGTAATAGTAAGTAGCAGTAGTTAGTAGCAGTATTAAGTAGTAGTAGTAGTTATAATAGTAGTAGTAGTAGTTATAATAGTAGTAGTAGTAGTAGTAGTAGTAGTAGTAGTAGTAGTAGTAGTAGTAGTAGTAGTAGCAGCAGCAGCAGCAGCAGCAGCAGCAGCAGCAGCAGCAGCAGCAGCAGCAGTAGTAGTAGTAGTAGTAGTAGTAGTAGTAGTAGTAGTAGTAGTAGTAGTAGTAGTAGTAGTAGTAGTAGTAGTAGTAGTAGTAGCAGCAGCAGCAGCAGCAGCAGCAGTAGTAGTAGTAGTAGTAGTAGTAGTAGTAGTAGTAGTAGTAGTAGTAGTAGTAGTAGTAGTAGTAGTAGTAGTAGTAGTAGTAGTAGCAGCAGCAGCAGCAGCAGCAGTAGCCGAAGTAGTATCATTGAGGGGTAAACAAAAAAGTTAGAGATCCTAACTACAGCACCATAGAATTGTTAGGTGTCATCATAAGTAATCTGCCCGTGGGGGACCATTGTCACGTCACTTGGTTGACAGAGAAAATCAAAGGCTGAAAGATCCAGATTAAAAGAAACAAATTGATAACCTCCCATAGATTCTATTTTGGGGGAGTTTGTTTGTTTGTTTGTTTTTTGTCTGTTCGATTATTTATCTGTTTGTTTTTTGTTTTGGTTTGTTGTTGTTGGTTTTTTTAGATTGCATCTTATCGTATGAGAATCTAGACACAAAATCCTATCGCAGGAAAACAATTTTGTCTAAATCGAACACGAGTACACTCCACTTTAAGGAATAAAAAGAACAAAACGAAGTAATCTGGGAAGGAACGGTCTGGCGTAGGGTACACGGCAATCAAGACGCAACTGACAAACGTGCTGAGACTTGGAAAATAAATTGAATGGGAAGTGCACGAAAAAAAGGACAGGAAGATGCTGAGGACATTCTATGAGAATAGGGGCTTAAATAAATGTCCGTGAGTCTATTGACTTCGACTGCAAATAGAAGGTTCTGTATAATTTGTTTGCTGGGACTACAGACGGAAAGGTTGGTACGGTGTGTCTCTGAATGGACGATTAGAGATTCTGCAAGTCTGACGATTGGATAGGACTGGCATAAATGAAGATGCATGGACGCATACACTATTGCTGCGAGATATCTACGTTACCAAACATTGATCCCTTCTGGGGTCGGCATTTTGGTAAGCATATTTTATCATGATATATCCGGGTTGCAATAGACATATTCTTGTAAGGTGATGATGTATAAGAAACTTGGAGAATTTGTTCCGACACATAAAGCTATTTAGACCTAACAATGGTTTTTAGTAGTTTTTGAAAGCGGTGGTAGATATCTAAATACTTCCCCTAGTATAGCTGGTACCTCCTTCCCTACTGTTGCCCCCCCCACTCTCTTCTCTCTCTCTCTCTCTCTCTCTCTCTCTCTCTCTCTCTCTCTCTCTCTCTCTCTCTCTCTCTCTCTCTCTCTCTCTCTCTCTCTAT
>NW_004797572.1:115681-118224 GCF_000002075.1 Aplysia californica | reverse complement strand
TACTACTACTACTACTACTATAATATATGATGATATATATAATATATATATATATAGTAAGTACACAGCAACAGTATCACAATAGTACTATAATATACATATCATAGTACACAATAAAAGCAATAATAATAATGATAATAATAATAATAATAATAATAATAGTAATAATAATAATAATAATAATAATAATAATAATAATAATAATAATAATAATAATAATAATATGACAGCAAATATTGTCCCTCCTTGGAATGGTTTTGTGTGAGCAATAAATGTTGACGTCTCATTTTAAGCAACGATAAAATCACAAAGCCATTCATTTTATTGCGGAACTGATAAATGCATATCATTATTTTCATCTTCTCCTTCAAGAAAATATACAGTTTTGTGTTACCTCAGTTATTAGCTGTTCTAGTGTAGAAAATACGTATATCAGGGATAGGCTGCACTACGCAACTGAAAATGTCATTTTTGTTTCCAAATGTGGAACAGAGATATTATGAACTGAGCAACGTTTACTCTAACCTTTGTCATTTAGATGCTATTGATTTAAAATCTAATTATAAGCTGTTTCTTGTAGACTATTTTTCAAATTAGTATTTTTAAAGAATATAACAGTAACATTTTGAGTCTTCTTCACCTTTAGGACACAGTGCGCCAAACAGATATGAGCCAGGTTAGGATATTTCTAGACTCAAATCGTATTTTTCAGTGAGAAATAATTATATTCTAAAAGGGATTTCCCATCCCCAGCCAAGATTCTCGAACCAACCGTCCGGAAGTCAAGAGGTCTGGGCATGATGCTCCCCGAGAAAGTCAAGCAGTGTAGTCAGGTGTCAGGGTTCATATGGGTGATCGATGTCATGTATGATTGAGCAAGACGTGGTATTACGTCATCGTGATTTGCTGCACTTTGGAATATTTTTTTTAATGACTGCTGTGAATATTATTATGTCCTTTTTATATTAATCATCACAGCATTCTGTCATCTATCTATCTATCTATCTATCTATCTATCTATCTATCTATCTATCTATCTATCTGTTCTTTTGTTTGTCGGTTGTTTTATTTGGGGGTGTTTTGTTTTGGGTTCTTTTACTTTGTATAATACAAATTGTTCCAAAGCCTTTGCCTGCTTCTCTGCCGAAGTGACCACGTCTGCAGTTTTTCAATTGTAAGTCATTTGTCTTTTTGATGAAATTTCGTCGTAAACAGAAACGATTACTGGAGAATTGTACCGAGATCCTATTACGAAAATGTACTATTGTTGTGTCTGCAGTTCTCGTTGTTATTGCTGTTGCTGCTGGTACTACTCTTGTTGTGCTTTCCTCGTGTTGTTGTAGAGAAAAGAAATAAAGCCAGACAGCGCTGTTTGTGGTTTGTTACGTTTTGGTTTGGTTTGGTTCTGTATTGTTTGGTTTGAATTGGAGTTTTTCTTGCAATTTTTAAATTTTAAATATTTTTTAACTTTATTTTTTTTTTGGGGGGGGGGGGGGGGAAGCCGGTGCAATTTTTATGTGATGTTCTTTAACTAAGGGGGGGGTGTTGTTTGTTTGTTATTGTTTGTTATTGTTTTGTTTTGTTTTCAATTTCTTTGCTTACAGTTATTGGTCAATGATTAGAGGCTGCGTACCTTGGTTAAGTATGTGGACATTCTAGTATTTGTTATTCTGCTTTTATTCAGAACGGCAGGGGGGGGGGGGGGGGGCAGGTGCTCTCGTATGGTATTCTCCTTTCTGTCCTATCAAATATATGTCGGCCATATCTCTCCTCCATGTTTTCTACGAGTGGTTCTGTCTAGCAACACCTCTAATCTTGTGCACTTATACGACCTATTTGTCATTTGTGTTCCAAGTGCCGTAAAACTGTTATTATAACTAAAAGTAAACGGCAGGGTAGCTAAATGGTTTAGGTTACCAGATCAATAATCGTTAGTTTGTGGGTTCAAGGGTTCGAGCCACAGCTATGCCCAGTGTTGTGTCCTTGGACAAGATATTTTACTAGAATTTCCCGTTTGGTTCAGTCCTTTCGGAGATGGACGTTAAACCAGGAGATTCCGCCTCTTAAATAACCTAATAGAGTTGAAATGAGCGTTAAACTTATACTGTTTCCCCATTAATTTGTCTAAACCGCGGGAGGGGTGGGGAAGTGGAAGTGTGAGTGGAACATGGAAAGGGGTCACAGAAAGAGGTGGAAGGTGAGCAGTGTTTCTTTGTTTTGTGGTTTGACATTTAAATGTTTCCACCGAATCGAATAAACGGATTTCACACGTATGTCATAATGAGTGATATTTTTAAAGTTCTAGTTAAAAGGACATTATCACTAATCGCCCTCTTTTCCAACCATTTTCACTGGAAAGTAGGCAGCTAAAATAAATAGCAGAATATGTTAAATTTGAGAGAGTAATCATCTTAAAATGCTTTCAGATTACTGAAGAAGCGGATTTTAATATGGAAAGTTCACCATCTTTTCCCTGATCAATAAAGGTTTTGGGCTCAAAATTTCAAAACATTAGTTTGCAAACTCAGGGGGGGGGGGGGTAG
>NW_004797572.1:113845-115581 GCF_000002075.1 Aplysia californica | reverse complement strand
GGGCAATCGCTACATCAGACATATGTCTCGTAAATAATTGTGAATCGAAGAACAGACGATACTATCTACAGCAGGGGCGAAAGAGTGAGAGAATTGCATAAGGTACTTAACCACCATAGACACCCAATGACGAATCTATAAATTTGATCACAAAATTTGTTTTTGAGATACAAAACAAAACGTTGGCTGTAGTGACATCGACGAAATCAGTTGTAAAAAGCACTGAGGCTTTTTAAAGGAGTTGTGTATCTTAATTAGTACAACGAGTAACAACACAGTGCGTTCTTTAAATCTAAAAAAAATTAACTATCCTTTTTTGTAGAAACGAATTGTCACCTAAGGTGACATGATGCATTATTTCACATCGATGCTGAGTATTCTTTTTTCATGTTGCGACATATCTTGTACACAATCTTTCAATCAACCACGTAGGAAAGGTAAATATTTCTAAGGGTCAAATATTTCGAAAGGGCTGAGCAAACTGACAGAAGTGGATGCAATTATTGCCACGAAGGATTTATGGGGGAAAAACCCTTATCATGCCTGAAAAAAAGGGAGGGGGTAGTTTTGTTAGATGTTGTTTGCATTGTTTTGTTATTTATTTGTTTAGAAGAACCCACTAATCAGTGTCTTTGGTGTTGCAGTGAGGTTCTCCTAGGTAGCACACAAAAGACCTAGTTTCGATTCCAAAGTAGGGAAAATTTTTATCGAGTATCTTGATCACTCAGCAGGGTCGAGGTCCGTATATTATCTAGATTGTGTTGACGGGGATGTAAAAAAAACCCCTTCATTTTAAAGAAACAAAGAAACAGACGAGCAAACAAACAAAAAAAGAACCTAAATTAACCGCATTGAGAGAAAAAAGCACTGGCAGAATCAGTCTTCAAATTTCGATTCTTAGTACTCGGTTCTCCCGCCAGCCGTCAAAAGGCAGACTCCACTCCTCTCGGCTCTTATGTCTTTTATGTGATGGGTTCCAGGAACAGCTCATGAACAGATGAGTCCACCGGGAACAGAAAGAGCTTTATAGCCCATACGAGGACGGTACCTCAGAAAGCACGAGGTTAGTTATTTACTTTGATCACTATTTTTATTGCACTCGTCGTTTTTGGTTATTTGTAATACGAAATGAAATCTTCTATTGAAAGGCGATATTAGGAGCCCCAAGAGGGAGAATTATTTAGCTATAGCTTCTTTCATAATTGGATCATATTCTCATCGAAATGTTCATGTTCTTGGGGATTCAAAGGAAAACAGGATGTCTTATGGCCTTGTTTCTTTGGATATCCCCTATTACGCTCACGTAAAAGAAAAGAGTGTGTATACTTGCTTTGTTGAAGGGTTTCTCGTTATTATTATGACGACATTATAAACAGAAATAAAAGATAAGCTCGGGTCCCTCTGAAAAGGACAGGACAAATGAGAGCTGGCGGGGGAGGCAGATCAGGGGGTGGGGAGTGAGATGGGCACAAAGAGATTGAAAGAAAACGTAAGGAGAAAGAGACAAGTGGAGGGTGGAGAGGGAGACTAAGAAATTGAATATGTATGTCGAATAGAGGTACAAGAAAGAAGATACCGGGATAGACAGAGGAAAGAGGGGAGGGGGCGGCATAGAGATACACAAACTGCGACAGGAGAAAAAACAAGTAGGCGAGAGTGAAAGAAAGTCGAAAAGAAAGGAAGATAGATAGATAGATAGATAGATAGATAGATAGATAGATAGATAGATAGATAGA
>NW_004797572.1:110163-112251 GCF_000002075.1 Aplysia californica | reverse complement strand
CTCTCTCACTCTCTCTCTCTCTCCCGAGCTTTTGTTTTTGGTATTGACGTATTTGTTTGTATCACTTGGAACTGCCATAATCAATATTTTCAATATTCTCCCATTTTATAAAATATCCCAGAATTTGTTAACAATAATACATTTTAAGCTGTAAGCACAATCAACGTTCCGATAGCAACATATCAAAAGGAACAGGAGCTTAGCGTGTCACGGCTGGATTGTCACTCATCAATAGCGGCGTGGACCCAGTCTGATGGAGGTGTGGAGTCACAAACTGTTAGCCCACATGAATAATCTAGTAGGGCCCAATCAGAAATTGAGTCACTGGACTAGATGATGTGTCACACACACACACACACACACACATGCACACACACACACAAACACACACACACACACACACACACGCACGCACACGCACACGCACACACACACATGCACACACGCACACTCCTCACACCCTAGCCCCCATTTCCTTCTTTTCCTTTGTTTTCAAAAGCAGTTTCTTTGTGCGTGTGTTTTTCCTAGTTCTCCTCCACACCCTCCATCTCTTCACTCCCACTTTTGTTCACAAAACACCGTCCTCGTTGCTTATTTGTTTGAGAGTCTCGACCATAGAATCAAACAAAACAAAGAGAACAGTCCACCAACAAAGGGCTTTATAAAAACACTTTCGCATTCTTCCTTACCGGATATAGAATAATTAGATTGTGTTCTTTTTACCCTTTTTTCTGTAATGTTAAATAGGACAAGGACTCGGCTGACATTTTCAGAACTCAATTCTATATGGAGCCACTACACAGGGTTCAATATTTCCATTCATAGGTAGAATGACTCTGTGAGTGGAGATCGATAAATGGTATTTCAAGTACCAAGTACGAGTATGTGCAAAAGAGGATCTTCCAACCTCTGAAATTGTCACGCCGTCTGTAAAGTGCATTTGTCACTTGAAGGTGAACAGCGAAGTCAAAAGCTGATACTGAATCCCACTCGTCATAATTTCCTATTTTAAGAGTATTCAATGAAACAGTGGACGTTATACGCCCGCTGCCAACACAACGATATGATTTACGAGGCAGGCTGCTTCGAACATGCCTTAGCTGACATGAATACAACTTGCCAGTTGACAGGAGGAGACATTCAATTTTAGAAGAAGAAAAAACTCCCCATAGGGTCATCGAGCTCACGTGTTCTGTGTGCAACAGCAAGGCACCTAATCGTGTCACTACAAACGCCAGTTACATCCAAGGACATTTTGGCTCGTTGCTTTTAGTTGTTGTTTTTGTTGAGTTTTTTTGTTTTTTTTTTGGTTATTGGTTTGTTTGCTTGTTGTTGTTGTTGTTGTTGTTGTTGTTGTTGTTGTCGTTGTTGTTGTCGTTGTTGTTGTTGTTGTTGTTGTCGTTGTTGTTGCTTTGGGGGAGGAGTTCATATTTGAATAAGAGAAAGGACGTCGCCAAAGCAAGAAAACGTCAAACAAAGAGACCAAAGCAATGGGAGACTGGCAAGGAAGTAGTGTCTGGCAGTAGTGACCTCCAACTCCACGCAGTTTTAAGACTCAACAAAACAATAGAATGCTAACTAATCTCTGAAGTATCCCCCGTGAGTCACACTACCACTGTTTGTGAAACGACTAAGCTGTAGACAAAGAAAAAAGAAAACGAAAGAAATCTGACACGTTTACTGTCACAGTGAGACCACAGACGAAGGGAAAAAAACCGTGAGCCTAATGACAGTAAATGAGACGAATGTTGAGAAATGATGTGAGCCAGAGACAGAAAAATGCTTAGCCCCGGCGGCTCCGGCTGTAACGGCTATTCAGTGAGGACTATTGATCTCTGTGGTGCCCTCTCTGCTCAGTTTATTTCCCAGGAAAATTGCCCAAGCGTGGAAATTGGAATATTATTCACTCTCTCATGCCCCTGGGAGCTTACCGGAAGAGCTCAGGAGACTCGAGAAGACCACTAGTTTGACGTTTTGATGACCGCATTGAATATACGAGTTGACGCACTGAGAGGCAGTGCTGGCTTGTTACACACACACAAACACACACACACACACACTCTCTCTCTCTCTCTCTCTCTCTCTCTC
>NW_004797572.1:105438-107465 GCF_000002075.1 Aplysia californica | reverse complement strand
CTCACACACACACACACACACACACACACACACACACACACACACACACACATACGGTACCCAATTAACGTGTAAAACAGTCTACACGCAATACTAAACACGAACATCCCTCCTAATTCCTATCCATCCGCACCAGCAGTCTCTTACAGTATAAACGCTTCCATAACACGCTAGACTCTCCGTAAAGCACGAAACAAACAAAACTAATAAACCGAAGTACGGACGGAGAAAAACCAGGGCGCCCTAGTGACCAGCCAGACGCAAGTAGTAGCAGACGGAGCCCCGGGCGGTTGTTGGGAGTGAGCGGTCCAAAACTTTCCTCGCCACTCCCTGGTCTGCTGGGCTTACTCACCCTGCACACGACCCAGAGCGCGCGAGAGACACGTCATCATAGCTGTCGTAATAGTACGAGGATGGTCTAACTGAATGTTCTTTAAGTTTAAGTTCAGACATTTTACATAATTTCTCAGCCTCATTATTGTATTATTTTGTTGTTTTAAGAGTTTCTGAATTCGCTTTCGGAATTTAAAGTAAAGTCCCGTAAAAAATTAATTATTAAGTTTTGCAGATAGCACTTAAGTTGCTTTTCTGTTAAAACTGGGGGTTTGGGGGGGGGGGATTATTTACCAGTTAATTTAACTAGATCCATTTTTTAAAAACTATTAAAATGCATCTGTATGGTTTAATGTCTTCTTTCTATCATTTCTTTTTTAAAAACAACTGATGTATTTTTTAGTAAACTTTTTGCTGCACTTGCAATTACTGAGGGAGTTTTCATGGCTCGTTTCACTTTTGGCTTCGTCCTATCAAGTAAGGGATTATCAAAAGCTCAGCTTGGTAAAGCAACACAAAAGTGCACAATGTTTGTAGAGGCGTTCAAACGACTACGATCTTTAGTTGTTTTTCTTTACAAAAACATGTTTGTCGTTGGTGCGTGAAAAAGGTTTTGGTTTGGATTTTGTTTCAAGAGAAGTGTCACATTAGAATGATAAACGGGTTTCTTTCAAAATAGTTTTTCTTTAAAACACAGGCCGGGTGTGGTGTTTTCTGTAGTTTGTTTTTGTTGTTTGTTTTGTTTGTTTTGTTTTTTGTTTCTATTGTTTTCGTTTTGTTGTTTGTTTGGATTTTTGTGGTTGGGGGGGAGGGGGGGTATTTGGGTTTTTTTTTCTAATAAATTATAAAGATGCATCCCCTAAAAGCAACTAACAGCAGGACATGTTTTTACTTCATTTTGTGGAGATTGGTTTTATTTCTGGGTTTAATTTCGTCCTGTTTTGATTCTAAAAACAAAAACGTATAGCTATAAAGTGAGTGTCTTTGCGTCATTTATAACTCATTGGGTGAATCTCACGTTGTTTCGAATCCCTGTGCATTTCACCCTAAAATACACGCTAAGCTGCATAACCGGCTCAGTAAATCTCTGAACGCAATAATTCTATGGCTTAGTCACGCCTAGCCGATATAAAAGGCAGCGTATTCGATCATTTTAATGGGGAGCGGAAGAATGCTGCACCGGAAAACTGAAATCGAGCTTGAACGAGAACAACAAGGAAAAGACAGAACCATACAAAGGTATAGAGGATAAACGATCTCCCACAGCGACGGATAGATTTTCAAAAAATATATGAGGTTTTTGGGTTTTTTCCCCTCATTTTTGTTGTTGCTTCTCTTTGTTCATTTTGTTTGACCTTTCAGAAAGCGATGCAATATAATACCCCCCCCCCTCCCTTTCCACAGCCCATCCCTCTCCATCTGTCTCTCTGTCTCTCTGTCTCTCTGTCTTTCCCTCTATCCCCTCGATCTATCTGTAGTATATCTTTTTCTATCCATAATATCTCTCTCAATTTTCTCTCAATCTTCCTTTCTCTACCTGTCTATCTTTCTGTCTTTCTTATGCACATACTTTCTCTTTCTCTCTTTCTCACTATCTCTGTCTCTTTCTGTCTCTCTGTCTGTCTGTCTGTCTGTCTGTCTGTCTGTCTGTCTGTCTGTCTGTCTCTCTCTCTCTCTCTCTTTCTATCTATCTA
>NW_004797572.1:103702-104845 GCF_000002075.1 Aplysia californica | reverse complement strand
TGTTGTTGTTGTTTTTTAACGTTTTCTAAGCGTGTTGACATCTCAGTGATTGGTGTCTTTTCGTCTTGATCCCAAACAGCATAATTGTTAGCCACGATCCTAACTGGGCAGTCAGCTGCAGGATCTTAGTCATTTAGGTGTTCTATCGACAGCACAACTGTTTATCCTTTCTGTCTTACTAACCCTTACATTAATACCCATGCTAGTCAAATCAAAACGCAGTCTGGAAGCGCAAAAGCGTTGCAGAGATTTCTGATGTGGTCGGAGACAAGTATAAAGAAACACAAAAATACATAACATGCAAATATTTTTTTTTAGCATTGAAGCAATGTTTCTCGTAATATTCCAAGTAGGCCTTCTTGTTCAACAAGTATGGCGAATTATTGTCTGCTGTCCGGCACATAATCATTATCATGTCCTATTCAGAGGCGTGCAGTGTGACTGACATATGTGTGTAGAACATGATGTAACAATACATCTTTGAGAATAGTAAAGTTTTAAAATCCTCCCGACGAGATTGAGAAAGTTGAATACAATACAAGCATACCTAAGGAGGCGTTTGGGGAGGGAGCGGAGTAAGGGTGAGGGATTTAAGTATGCAGGTGGGGGAAAAAATCAAAAGTTACCTGTGTGCGTGTACACGTAGTAGGGTAGTGAGGTGAACCCACAGTAGCCAACAGAGCTGAAGAAACAAACTGCTCCCATCTGCAGTAGGCTCCATTTCGTGGGGTTCTGGTTTGAATCCGATTGTTCAGCCATGTTGCTTATTCTTGCACTGAGGCAGTCACGTGACAAGTCTAGAGGTTTTCTACTTCCAGCATCGAGGATGGCACCAAAGTTTACACCAAAGCACCTTCACACGGCCTACATTCTATTTCTTTTTACCTTTTAGCGAACAGAATTTAAACCACTTCAAGTTCTGAAATAGTTTATTTATAAATATTGACATACGTTATGTTGACCTCTTGTCTTATTGCTTATATCATGTATGACTATGTTTCCGTTGTATGGAACAAGTAGCTTTGCACTGTGATAGTGAGTGAGGGTGATATATGTCTGTATATGTGTAATTGTGTGAATATGTCAGTGTGAGTGTGTGTTTTTTGTGTATGCGTAGGATTGTTTGGGCGTGTGTGTGTGGGG
>NW_004797572.1:99099-103279 GCF_000002075.1 Aplysia californica | reverse complement strand
GGGGGGGCAGAAGTAAATTAGAGCAATGTTGGGATCGTAAGCAAGTGTTATTAGTACATAAATGAAAAGAAAACAAAATTACATCTTCCCTACCTCCATTTACAAGGGAAAAAAGTATTTCTCACTACAGTAATTATTAAACCACAGAGGAAAATATGCGAAAATCAGATTCCCAAAGTACCAAAAAGGAACAACAAGGCGTTGAACAAATTATCACTCGTGGTGTTGATATTCTATCGAGTGGCGGAGAAAATACGGGTATCACAACACTGTCCACTCACTCCGCACGCGCCAGACGCGACTCACGACCAGTGCCAGGTCGCTATGCCAAAACGCTGGGTTTCGTCACTCGATGGTGGCGGGAGTTTGGCGAACGCCAGCACGTCCCAAGCTCCGAGTCAGAGCGTCGGATTGCACTGAAACGCACCACGATGCCGGTGCGCAACGACTTCCTTTCTCGCTCACTCACGCTAACGTTCGCTCACGGCCCGCGCGCGTGCGTATATAATCGATGGGTTGGGGTAGCGATCAGAAAAGAAGAATGATCCGTCGTCGCAACCCCGGGTCCCGTTGGGGGCCCAGTCTGGAATGAACCGTCATTACGGGAGAGACCTCAGTGATTCAATTACCGTCGCTTAATGACCTCTGTTGGCCTATTCAGAGTTGTCTCGTTTGTCTGGCTACCTCGGACGATAAATTGGACCTCTCCCAGAGTGCTAGGAAGGCGCAATTAATGGTGAAGTCTTGTTTAGCTTTGCGGCGTTCTTAAGTGTCTCATTTAGGTAGCCGGTTGTTTTTGTGAAACATCTCAGTGGAGTATAATTGATCTCATTGTATGAGTTTACTGTGGACTAACAATGACAGGGAGAGAGAGGAGAGACAGACAGAGAGAGAGAGAGAGAGAGAAAGTGAGACAGAGAGTGAGACAGAGAGACAGAGAGACAGAGAGAGAGACAGAAAGAGAGATAGAGAGAGTGAGAGGAGAGAGACAGAGAGAGAGGGGGCGGAGAGAAGTGAGGAGGTGGATTACACCAGAGAATTGCTCATCCTGACTTCCTTGCTGTCCACAGAAAGTAGATTCAGGTCTAAGATAGAAATGTTAGGGATTTGGCACCCCACCCCAATCCTACACAGAGCGACAAAAACTGACGGGCTATGTAACGTAATGGTTTCTTCTGGGATTGAAAGGTGTGTTTCAAATACTGGTTCATTAATTATACAATCTTTTTTTATTAGGTGGGCTGCTGGCTGTTTGGCTTTTGGGTTAGTGGGGAGGGGGGGTAGTTGGTTTTCTTGGTTAGTTGATTAGTTGATTGATTGATTGATTGGTTGGTTGATTGATTGATTAATTGATTGATCGTCATTCGTTTGATAATCAGTCTCAAACAACAAATCCGACCTCTCCCTTAGTGGTATTGATGAAAAACTAATGGCTAAGACTGGTTTACTTTTACGTCGTTCTTAAGTGTCGTTTTCTGAGTTTATATGAGGACTGAAGAATGACCCTGACAGAGACACAAAGGAAAGTTACATATCTTTAAACATACCATAATACATAAACGCATACACTCATAAAGCACTGGCTCATTCTCAGTGAGAAAATGGAAGCATCGAGAGAGAGAGAGAGAGAGAGAGAGAGAGAGAGAGAGAGAGAGAGAGAGAGAGAGAGAAGGGGGGAAGAGAGTAGTGAGAAGGAGAGAGAGAGAAAGAAGGGGAGGCAGAAGAGAAGGAGGGAGAAAAAGGGAGAGAGAGAAAGGAGACAGAGAGGATGGAGCCGGGAGAGACAGAAACAAAAAGGAAAAGAGAAAGTCGGAAAAGTGGAATACGAGAAAGAAAAAAAAAAAGAGAGAGAGAGAGAGAGAGAGAGAGAGAGAGAGAGAGAGAGAGAGAGAGAGAGAGACAGACAGACAGATACAGAGACAGAGACAGAGACAGAGACAGAGTGAGTGAGACAGAGACAGAGACGGAGAGAAACGGAGAGAGAGACAAAGAGAGAGACAGAGAGAGAGAGGCAGAGAGAGGGGGCAGAGAGAAAGAGAGAGAGAGAGAGGAAGGAGAGAGAGAAAGGAGAGAGAGAAAGGAGAGAGAGAAAGAGAGAGAGAGAGAGAAAGAGAGAGAGAAGGAGAGAGAGAGAAGGAGAGAGAGAGAAAGAGACAGACAGAGAGAGACAGAGAGAGACAGAGAGAGCGTGGAGGCGGATACAAAATTGGACCATCTATAAGCCTGATATCCCCCCCCCCCCTTTTCCCAGAAAAAACCCAGATAGACGACTGTGGATTGCAGTAGCTTCCCAGGATTGCACACAAATTACTTCTGCTTTACCAACCTTGAAGGATTGACGGGCAGATTAGCATAAAAGTCGCCAAAAGCGTTTGTTTTATTTGATTCATTGATATTTATTTATGCATTTGTCGTAAGGAAAATGTTCTTGTTGGTTGGTCAGGTATGTGATCTATTGGTGATTTGCATAATACGTTGTTTTGTTGATTTTGGTCGACTTATTATGTTTAGATAGTTTTTGTTGCTTTTTTGTTGCTATTTCACTGGGTTGCTTTTTTTTTTTTTTTACCTATCTGCTTGATTTGTAATCAGGGCAAACCCATAACATCAAGAAAACAACTGCAGAGTTGGCCTTTCATATTAAAAAACTGCACATCTCCCGGACGCTCACCGACGCAGAAGATGAAAAGGGTGAAAAGGTGTGAAAAAGTATGGAGTTTTGTTTTTTTGTTTGTTCGTCTTTTTATTTGTTTGTTTGTTTATTCGCTTGCTTGCTTGCTTGTATAACCAACGCTTTTTTGTCATGGCGGATTAAAAGATAGGCTCATTAAATGACCTGGCTTGAGAGAGACTACTTATATGCAACATCAGTATACGAAAGGGCACAAAGATTTTTAAAAACCAAAAAACCCCGAATCAACACAATGAAAATCAGAATAAATATCACAATGAATATCACAATAAATATCACAATGAATATCACAATAAATATCACAATGAATATCACAACTAAAGAGAAACTGGTTTTCATGTTCCAGTTATATGTACACTCAGTCTTTTACAGTTTCCTTTCCTTAGCGTGCCCTATTTAAACTTTAGGACGATGATTTTTATCCGTGAAGGGAGTTTGTTGTTATCAGCTTTACTGTGATCATAAGAAAACGGTGGCGTTTGTGGTCTGGTGGTTAGGCTGTTGGGCTTTCAACCGAAAGGTCGTAGGTTCGAACCCCGTCAGGTGCCGCCGCCATCCCCCTCATGCCAAAAGAAATGTTGTGTTCATTTTACACGCTTTTTCCCTTTACCAGGGTAAGATTGGGTACCCGTCTGTAGATAGGGAAAAATCTTGTCAATTTGTTAGAGTTTGAGCTCTAAATCAGCAGCTTGAACTGTATGCTTCCCGGAAACTGCGAGGGTCTTTGAGTTTTCGAAGGTCTACTGGGCTATTAATAATTGTATAGATTGTAAAGCACATAGAGCTTGCTGTTGAGATGTGTTGTGCGCTATATAAATGTATTGTTATAAAATAAGTATTGTTGTCACATATTATCATTATTACTATTATTATTATCATTATTATTATCATTTTCATTTTAGTATCCTTATCATTATCATCATCATCATCATTATTATTATTATTATCACTATTAGTCGTAGTATTGTTGTTACTTATGGGTTTTTACAAAAATAGTTCACATACCTATTTGCAAGCAAGGGAAGTAAATGTGCATAATCAATAAAGACGTTTCGCAATAGCACCGGCTACTTCCCTTAACTAAATTCTCGTTCTTGATTTTTAGGGATTCATTGTTGCCTTTTGTTACTGACCCTTTCTTTAAATCTTTTTTTAATTTTCTTTCTTCGTTTTATTTTTGCCCTGGTTTCAATTATTTCCACCTGCGATATGCAGCTCATTTCCTAGACCTATTTTTTCGAAGTCTGAAAGATCAAAGAGCATTCCACGATACAAAAAAAAAAAAAAAGCATCAATTATGCGTTTGCTTTTTCTGATAAATTTTAGAGACCTGTCAACAGCTAACTTAGCCTGCTGAGGATGGCTCTAGTTGGAGTTCGCGACTTTCTTAGAAATTTGCTCTTGGAAAACGATATAGTACTGAGAGAGTATACTTTCACAGTATTTCGATTTCTCTTTTAAAATTGTCCAGCGCCATTTTTTCGCGTT
>NW_004797572.1:91627-97565 GCF_000002075.1 Aplysia californica | reverse complement strand
TCAAATGGATGATGGTACATATAAAGCAATTTAATTTGGAAACGTAAAATGACTCCCGCAAGGAGAGACGAAGCCACTACACCTACACGTATTCACATGTGTGTTTGTGTGTGGTCTGGGAGGTTCTTGTTTGCGTTTTCCTTTTGTAAATACTGTTAGTATTACTCTCTCCCTATACCGTCAGAATAAGGCGGAGAGCAGTCGATGCCACCTTGCCAGTCCCTGGCCACATCCTCCATTGAATCTCGGTACATCCAGGCCCTGGGTGAATGCCTCATTCCTGATTGTGCTTTTTTTCCAGATAGTCTCTAATACCATGTCTGATAGGACAACCTTGTCTTCGGTATTCCCAAAACAGGTCCAAAATATCTTCATCTTCTTCTTTTTATGGTCATAATGATATCTTCAATTCTAGCTCTTTCTAACACTTCATTATTTGTAATAAATTCATTCTTCGTAAACATTTTGTTGGAAGCTTTTTGATTTTCGTTGAATTGCCTTGTTTCATATCCATATATCTGAACATATAATATACTTTTAATTTCGTCGCCAATGTAGTGTGCAGTTTTGAAAATAATTGCTGCCAAGATACTTGCATTTACCAATTATTGCAAGAGGTTCTCCATAAAGAGTGAAGAGAGTAGTTTTCTGTGATAATTGCAGCACTTTTGTTTTGGAAACATATTTATTACAAGGCCAACTTTTTCCGCAGCTCTTGTTAATTTGTTTTGGGTTGTTTTTTTACTGCATTTTATGTATTATGGTGTTAAATAGGCAGATGCCATCCGCAAAATCTAAATCTCCCAAATATGCGCTATTTGTATATCCAATGCCTGTTTCAGTGTCTTTGTAAATATAAGTCAACATTCTTTCTTTTCTTTTTTTTTAATACATATCTCGCAAATGTAGATTTACTAGATATGAAAAGAGACTAGAATGTTTTTAAAGTGGGAAAAGGTTTGCCTGTGTGTATGTTTGTGCGCGTAAGGGTGATTATGCGGGTGTTTGTGTGCGAATACGCCCGTGTGGATTTGTTAGTGAAGAAGGAAGGGTGAAATATTGGGTAGGTGAACATGTTTGAGCAACAGAAAAAAATGCAAGAAATCTAGAGTAGTCGCATGTCTTTTAAGTTAGAGCAAATCAAAAAAACTTCTGTACAAGAAAATGTGTGATTCAGTGGAACTCTTGTCATATGCACAAAAAAAGAAGCGGAAAAGAACAATTGTAGATTTTTTCGTCAAAAAAAAAGAAACAAAATGCTTTAGAACTTATTTCGTAACGGGATGCTGATGTAAAAATCATTTAAACTGGCGCTTTATCCTCGTCTTAAAGTTATCTCATATAATTAATGAAAAAGTATGGGTGTACACACTTACACGAGTATGTTGAGAAGAGAAATATTTATTTTTTTATGTTCTCACACCTATAGTTCACTAATTTCAGTCACTGTCATGTGAGCGTATAATTTTCTAAGGCTCGCACATATATACATATATAATAACAATATATATATGATATATATATGTATATATATTATATATATATATATATTATATATATATATATATATATATATATATATATATATATAATACGTGTATATATTATAATTATATATATATATATACATATATATAAAGAGAGAGAGGGAGAGAAAAAAAGAGAGAGAGAGAGAAAGAGAGAGAGAAAGAGAGAGGGAGAGAAAGAAAGGGAGAGAGAGAGAGAGAAAGAGAGAGAAAGAGAGTTAATTACAGATGGGCCGTATGCGTGTAGCTTTTGTCTTTGAGCATTCACCCAACATGTTGAATTGTCACTCGTTTGAAATATTGAATAGCAAGACTAGTCAGATCTTACGGAACCAAAAATGTATACTTCTAATATTTCTAATAATAAATTTCACAGCGTATCAGAATTTAGAATGCTTTTGATTGTTGTGAAGCATGGCTTTACCTTTGAGTGTGCTTCACTCATGCAAAAAACGTACATAAACGAAGAAATTATACATCTTCCTTGTGTGAAAGCATGTCTGAATACACTTGTTCAACGCATTTGAAAGAAACCACTTCAGTCACATTTCTCTTTTCTTCAGTCATTCTATAAGTTCTTGAGAAGTTTCAGAACCAGAGGTCAAGATCAGGTCAACACCCTCCTCTCTCAGAAGTGGACACGTTACTATCAAATTACCTGAATTTTGAATTTCCCTCTCCAGAGAGTTGAGAAATCGGGCGCTTTTTTCTGGCTATTAATTTATCGTTATTACTTCTTCCACTTGGACCACCAAAAGAAATAGCATTTAAAATGTAACTGTCGTTTCTTTTACAGAACTCAGTAAGAAAACGTTGTATTTCTGCAAGAAAGCCGCTAAATCCGTCCCATTGAAAAAGGATGAGTTTGCTCAAGAAAATTCTTCTCACACTCTTTTTTTTCTTCTTCAGAGTCAAACGACAGGGTCAGGTCTAGATCTAGAACTAAGTTATATGTGTAATATACAAAGACAAATATACTCAATGACATTTTCTTTTGGAGTGCAACAAAGCTCGACTCTGACGTGTTTTTTTTTTTTTGGTGAGTTGGTTTGCCGTTTTAGTTTTTATTTTGTTTTGTTTTGTGTACATAAATCTTTGTGTGAGGAAGGCTGAGGTTGGCTGTGGCTGGGGAGATGGGTGGCTGGAGGAGGAGGGTGAAGGAAAACAGACCTCAAGAGTGCTGTATTGTTGATAAACGTCTAGAGAGCGCAGTCCTCTGTGATCTCTCCGTCCCCTGGCCTGTTGCATCAGCCCGCGGCGTCTTTGCCATGATTTCAGCTCTCAGGGCAAGTGAGAAATTGTTCTGTAAAACGTAATATGAAGAGCAAAGGCGGCATTATGCAATGGAATATGGCGCCAAATTTTAACTTAATGGTCTGATTAAGTGAGCGGTCTGCTCTTGTTGCTGGTATCGTCTCAATCTTCTCCATTCAAACGATTTTACGGACTTTGTTTTTGATTCTTGCTGCGCTTGGATGATGAATAGGACAAAGGCATGAAATCAAGCCCTTGAAAGAAAATCTGAAACGTTCAGTGTTTCCTCGACCAATCTCTGTTGTGAAATGGAAAGCACGATGAGAAAGTGTGGGTGAAACGCTTGAGAAAAAAAGAGTTTAAATGTCAATCACAAATTCGAAATTAGTTTTGGCCCTCAGGCTTTGTTCGAAGAATAATCAGCGAAACATTTTACACCATGGTGCTTCACACTGCAAAATTAGCTAAAAAATGTGTTACAACTCCACACTACATCTTCGTAACAGAGGTGATTAATCGCACTTGAGCCATTGTGTGAGTGTTGTAGAATCAGTTGCACGTAATTTTGATCACCCTCATGGGGTTTACAGCATGTTGTAGTAGGTCTCTGAACTTCCTCTGTGCCATGCACCGATATAATATCTGTGCCTTTCTTTACGCTTTTTGACAACGATTTATTAACGCCTAGTGTGCAACGCATCTCAGTTCAGTTGGTTCATAGCATTGCTTGGTTAATGTTTATAGTCGTAACAAAAAAGCTACAAACTCCCCCGATCCCTGTTGTCTAGAATGAAACTCTACTTTAATTGCTTGGCTCATTCTTTTCTACTCAGTTTAGTGTTAAAGTTTTAGGCAAATAGGTTTAGTTTTAGTTTTAGCAAGCGTTTTACGGCACTTGCAACACGATAAGGTCATATAAGTGCCGAAGATTAGAGGTGTTACAAGAGAGTAACAAACATAAAAAGAAGGAGGAGAGAGTGCGTTTAACAGGAGCTGCGTTATAGGGAAGTTTGTTACACTGAAAATTTGGATGGCAAAATTGGTTTCGTACAAAGAGAAATTAATCTTTAGTTAATTGATGGATCAAGCAACGTTTAAAGGGAAAGGAGGATTCAAGTTTAGAATCAGGTTTTGTAGTGCTGCTAATTGTGATTTAAGGAAAATAGCAGAGATCAAGTATTTCTTGTTCGCTATTTTTGTGGAGCAGAGTAGGGTTCAAGAAATGTAACTCTCTATACTGCACTGGCCTAGCAACTTCAGACCTGAGATTCAAGCCCACCTTGACGTAAGAGCATCTCCTAGTAACGCAAAAGTAATAATCAATTGATTTTTTTTTCTTTATGCTCCTCTTTACACAAACGCACCTATACTAGCATAAGTAGTTTTGACTGTAGAAAACTTATCAAGTGCATTAAGTCAGACTTAAATACAACAAAGATTTATGTTGTTTTTTGTTGTTGTTATTGTTGTTGTTGTTGTTGTGTGGGTTTGTTTGGGTTTGTTTGTTGTTGTTGTTGTTTGTTTTTTGTTTGTTTGTTTTTGTTGTTGTTTTTGTGCAGTTAGTTGGGTTTTTTGGGACGGGTTGTTTTGTGTTGGGGTTTTTTTTTTGGGGGGGGGGGTAAATGAGGCAAGGCCACTTTTTTGGAGGTCTGGTAACTCGAATCAGAGCACAAATATGTCCATACTCCAGAATGCACAAGATATAGCCACAGTCAAAGGTATTCCTACGAATCAGTAACAAATAAAAAGATTTATACAAGGGCAAACGCCAGAAACATAATATTTCAACTCAGAATGTGGCCCAAAGCAAGATTTCCATCAGCTTATCAGCAATATAAATCTGTGGGAATGTTCCCATTTATTTCAATTTGCCTAGCAGTATCAAGCGAGTTTATCTTTAGTACCCTGTTCCCTTCACATTAATGAACTCTCGACGTTAATCATCGTTGTTGTTGTCGTCGACGTTATCGTCATTGGTTGTTTGTTAATTATAATACATAACAAACTTAATGTCTATATTTGTCTACTCGTGCAGCCGGTGTGAGAGTGTGCGACTTTCTAGTTTGAAAATGGAGAAGGGTAGAATGTAATTACATTTTATTCTTAAGGCAGTTATTTTAAGACAAGCAACGATATTATAATTTCGGCACTACTTGGCTCCACTCTGTTCTAGTTCCATGAGGTGCGGTGATATGGAAACTTAAAACGCTGATCATATACAGACTGGGTCTTTGTGTTTCAATACCCAAGAATAACAAGACATAGTGATGTTTAATATCTCGTAGAAATAAAAATGTAAAGCAAGCCATTGACGAGGCGGAAACTCCACCGCCAGGGCGCGGAGAAAGGCGCGTGTGTTTGGAGTTTCCTGGATGTAAACATAAAACACACGCGAGCGCTCCTCTCAGTCTGACTGGCACACGCAACTGAAAAAAGAGCCCGAATGTCTGTGAGCCTAATTAGAATTACTTCCTACTTCCTAGCTTCGATGGATAATATTACGAGCCAGGTAACTGGAATTTATACTTATCGCAGGGTAGATTTTTGTTTAAGGTGTGAGAAAATGAGTAAACCTCTCAGATTTATGTGATTTCTGTCGACTAGACTATTTTGATCGGCATTTAAAATCAGTGCGTGAACATTTCACTGCAATGTATAACTTACAGCTTTTTCCGGTGTTCATACTCAAAGTTTTGGTTTACTATGTCGTCTGTGTGTGATTCTGAGGTGATAAACGAGGTGCACAATAAGCTATCAGTGAATGAATCACGTTAAAAACGCAACGGGCTAAAATGTTTTAACAGAAACGTAATAATTTAAAATATTAGAGTTTTAACGATTAGTTGTGTGTAACCTTAGACAGCGCCAGGTTCAAGCAATATTCCCTCACGGCTAGCCAGATAAGTGTGGTTGGCCCACGCGCAGTGTGTGAGTCGGAGTACTGACTGTATGGTTGTTGCTTGTTGTAAGTGGGAAGGGGTTCCAACGAGATGGTTATCTGGGCGTGCACCTCACAGAGTTTGGAATGACCGGTCTGTTCTAGTTGTGATCGTGACTGAACACGGACAACATCTTAATATGATGATGTTACACGATATTATGTTTCTATATAATACCAGAAACAGGTAGGTGAATTATTATTATTATTATTATTATTG
>NW_004797572.1:84454-89121 GCF_000002075.1 Aplysia californica | reverse complement strand
GTGTGTGTGTGTGTGTGTGTGTGTGTGTGTGTGTGTGTGCGAGCATGTGTTTGTGTAAGTATATGTGTTTCTTTGTGTTTCTTTTTCCATGTGGGATGAATGTTTTTTGCATTATGTCAGTATGTAGATCTATGTGAACTTATGTGGCGACGTATTCGTCTTTGGTAATGAGAGCCGGTGAGCTTCCTCGGCTTTTGCCATCATGCGATAATAGATTTCGTTTGGAGTATTTTGTGTTGTCTTTTTCACAACACTACGATTATCATTTATGTCTTTCTCCAAGTGGCAGAGTGCAGCGCATTCACAACCTCCAAAGCAACTTAAGTTCCGAGACGTCCGTACCTGAGTGTTGTCTAACTAAAATTAAGCATGGCCAAATATAAACAGGTCTTCATACGCGCTAAAGATTTTTTAAAGTTTGACTACACGCCTCACTTTGTCTCCTTTTTAGCTGCCAGCTTATAGTAATAAATAATAATAGCATTTTAATACAGTGTATATCCACGCTCTACAGCCTTGATGGCAGAACGTTTAGAATAGGATTTCAGAGCCTCAAGGATAAGAATAAATCATACTTAGCTACTAAATATAACTAAGCGGCTTCCTTCCTAGCTGTATTATACACTGGTTTGTCCAAAAGTAGAGAAAGAGGGAGCAACGGAGTGTGGCGACTGTGGTGTCCTGTGTTTATCACCAACGTCTCTTCCCAGCAATAAAAAGCTAAACAAATGTCAGCTCTTGGAAGTACTTGGCGGTAATGAATTATTTGGTCCTGTCACCCTCTCGTCTGAGAGACGTTGTGGTCAGCTGTTGGCTGAGGGCTAACGAAGGTCACTCCGGGAGATTCCTAATCCTTCTAAGCATTTTGAGGGACACTCTGTGCATTTTGTTGTGGGGCGTGTGACATTCCAGAAACCTTCAGCTCGGTCGAGAGGATACGAGAAAGAGAAGAGGGAACAGCAATAATTTGTGTGAAGTGGTGTTGAACAGTGAGTGTTAGGTGTGCTAAAAAATGGTGTTATGATCTTTTATTTTTACATCATATTTTTGTAAATTTTGATTGTTACAAACCCGATGCCGCTCTTCTATCCTCCTCTCTCTCTCTCTCCCTCCCTCTCTCTCTCTCTCTCTCTCTCTCTCTCTCTCTCTCTCTCTCTCTCTCTCTTTCTCAGATACTATTGTTATCCCCCCTCTCCCCTTTCGCTTTTACCTTCATACATATTATGTATTCTTCCCAAGTCTGTTTCAACTCTGAAAGATCCCACCGACAGGTTCTACAATATTATAACAATGGGTGTTTTCTGCACTTTTCAATCTGCAAGACTCAGCACAGCTTTTGCCTAGTGCGAACCCATCATGCATGTGCTCCGAGTCATGCGGTGGGTGGTTGCTGAGCGCTCTGGTGCGGTTTGCTCTTTCTTTCCTACCAAACATAGTATATATCGCCCATATCTCTCCTCCGTCTTTTCTTTGCATGTCATGCTGCTAGCTGCCTGTGATAATCAACTTATAACAATTGCAGGCCTCCTCGCCTGCTCAGCATCTTACAACACGCAATATACAATGAGCTAAGAGGCTTGGTGAAGTACAAAGATACAATCAAAGAAAAGTTGTTCACCCTTTTTGAGATTTTCGTTTTTGATCAAGCCTCGTGCAGCTTCAATAGTTTACTAAATTTATTATAGTTATTCCATTTAGCTCCGCCATGGTGCGCCTTATTTTATTATAGTTGTATTTCTCATGCACCTTGCTCCACCATAGTGCTCCTCGTTTTATTATAGTTATGTATTTATCATGTGCGTGACACCAAGGAGAGAGTGAGAGTAAGGAAGAAATTATACCGCCCCCTGCCCCCCCCCCCACACACACCTTTTCCCCCTTTTTTCCTAAACGTACTGAAACTTCTACATCAAAGCACCGCTAAAAACCTGCTCATTGTATGCGCTCCCTGGGAAGGTTTTTCCCACACGTGCGTTGCATTTTTCCTTGAGCTTGCACGTGGGTACATTCATGCCTCTCTTGTCTTTCTCCTGGAACGATGACATCACTGCGTGAACTCATGAGTTAACCGTTAAGCAGTGTTTACATGTGTCCGATTATGTAGCGTTTTGTAAAATGATGACAGTCGTTCTTGTCAGATGTTTGTCGAACGAGAAACCCGATTTTCCTAAAGCAAGCATTTTTATCTGGGCTAAAACACCTCCAGGAATCTATTCAAGAATGACCGAATTTTCCTTAGAAAAAATGTTTTTAGTTATTTCTTGTGGCATCAATAGTGGTGCAAATATTTATAGGACGAATCAAGCACTCATATCGTTACTCTTAAATAGATATGAGTGTTTAAAACACTGAAACTATTGGTTTTGAGTCTCTTTGAGTGATGTCATATACGTAATCCTCATCGTGAGGGAAATGTATTTAGATTACATATTCATTTTCCCTTTAGCCACGTTTGAAATAAGGATAAGCAAAATCAACAAAATCAACACGTTTGAGGGATAATAAAGACGGTCACACAAACATACACGCCGTGAGGCATTGTTAGTTATGTTTACTTACTGACTGTTAGAATGTGGGGCTGTGATGTAAGTACACTCATCTTTGGTTGCCGTTTGTAAGGCAGAAAATAACCATTTGCCCTTGCCGTGCTATGAACTATGAAATAACACTTGTCACTAACCAGGTGACCCCCACCATCCACCAACATTACTAAATCTCCCACAAATGGATGGCACCACCGAGATTGGCAAGACGAAATCAGAACAGCTATAATTTATTTATAGAGGCACCAGCCATCCATGTGTAAGTGCTGTTTTAGCCTCGTCCTCCCGTCTGTGAATTTACTTTTAGTTGTTTTTTCCCGTTCAGATTCTGACTTTATGTACCCCGTATCTCTGGCAAGCACTGCTTTAGACGGACTTTCCGATCAAACAGAAGCGACCAGTCGGGAAAATGATCACCTCATATTAAGGAAGGCAGCCAGACGAGGGGACGCGACAGCTTCTCATGAACGCCCTTCATGCCGCCGGTGATTAATCATCAACTTAAAACAATTGCAGGCCTCCTCGCCTGCTCATTATCATACAACACGCAATATGCAATTATATTATGGGCTCGCTAAGAGGTCTGGTGAAGTACAAAAACTCCCTCCCTTCCGCCCTTGATCTTGTTTTGTCTGAAAGGTTTTGGGTCGTGGTTTCGTTTTGATAAATCGAAATCAGTGACGTAGTGGTTCTGCTATTTTAACCTTACACATAATAAGAACGCGAGGCGTAGTCCGTTGTTGTGAGGGTATTATGTCAACCACGTCCATTTTATATTCTGCTGTCGTGTAGCATTTCCCCACAACCTGGCATGACCCTGACTTCAAGTTCAAGGTTGAAGCAACCCACCTGCTATTATGTGTCAACGTGGATGTAAAAGGTTACACCAATCAATCAATCATCAATCAATCAACCAATCAATCAATCAATCAATCAATCAATTCACATTCGGGAGCGATTTGATTTGACTTTCTCGTTTATGTTCCACTCGCGATATGTGTTCTTGTGTAATAAATTAACTCGTTAGATATTTCCTTCTCAACCAGTAACTCACATTTCCCGTACTTCATTATTATATTTATTATGATTTTTGTACGGTGTAAGTCGCTCTCAATTTTTACCTGTCCACTGTTGGGAGGAAATGAAACTCTCAGACCTTTGAGTGAGATGAGACAACGTTTGGACAACGAAGTCACCGTTACTTCAGTTAGTATCATGCTGGACTACGAGTGGATGGCCGTAGGTCGAATCCCCACCGGTTTCTTCTATACATAGGTTGTTTTGGGGAGTGTTGAAGGGTCTCCATCCATTTGGCTCGGTCAGGGATATTATAATATACGTTAAATTCGGAGGTCCCGCTTCATAAACAGCCTTACGGTGTTGATAAGGGTGTTTATTCAATACAATTTCCCAAATTTGTAAGTTGTGATGGCGTTAAAGGTATTTTTCACTCCGTCTCCCGATACAGCCTATTTTGCGCTCTTTTCATCTTCCTTCCTTGGTTTTTTTTCTGCCTTAGCCTCTATTCACATCCTGGACCCTCACACATGCATTCCATTGAGGTCTGTATATTATATATCTATAAATAGAACTCACTGGACCATCCTGCTATGGTGGTTGGGTCGAGAGCCTCTTCAAGTCCATTCCTTGGCGCCGCGCCACGCAGTGTGTGTGGGAACTAAACAGATCTAAGTGTGAGCACTCGCGTCATTGTTTCCTGTGTACAGAGATGGATAGATAACCGCTGTAGCACAGCCTCGACCTAATTCGTGCGTTTATGTGTATCAGTTGGTTTAATACAAATCCATTTGTTTAATAAACATTTAAGGGGGTTTTAGAATATTAGCATAATTTATTCTAAAACAATCTTCGGTTATAACCGTTAGGATTTTACTTATTATATATTCGTTTATCAGTTTATTCATAAAACACCTGTTCCACATCCTTCGAAAAAGGAAGGTGGTTTGTGGGCGTAGGAGAGTGTGTATACGTGTATACGTGAGACAGAACGAGAGAGTGTGAGTAAGTGAGAGCGAGCGAGCGAGAGAGAGAGAGAGAGAGGGGGGGGGAGAGTTTGCACAGTCTTCTTGTCTTGTTTAGTAACAGTGTTTTTACTTTTTTCCC
>NW_004797572.1:79550-80947 GCF_000002075.1 Aplysia californica | reverse complement strand
GGGAATTAGTTCTGAGGAAGGTCGGGAGGTCGGGGAGGTGACAGTCTCCTAATATGTCAATATAATGTTACAATATAATATAAACAATATAAAATCAGCCAAAATGAGATCAACGATATCACACCCATTAAGCAATCAGACCATGTGAGTCTCTCTTGACCAAAAAACCTACCTTGAAACTGACACAAAAGCCAGGTTTCCTCGTACTTGATCAGCAAATATGATATCCGTTTTTGGTAATACAGAACTAAATATTCCAACTGCATGTATATTTGTTCTCTATTTTTCATATGGTATATGTACAGCGATGTTTGTCTAGATCTACCTTTTTAAAAAAAAATACATACGTGATCTCTCCAAAAAAGAATCTTAGAACTTAAAAAATTATAACTTGTAATGAAAACCCTTGCTCCTGGTACAATAACGTCAAGGGAAATGAAATACGTTGGTTCACACACATGCGTGGAAAAGGATTTTTTGTAGAAAATGTACCAGGTAAACGTTGGCAGAATACGCCCACACAGAAAATGAATTAGAGATTCACTGAACTATCAGAGACAATGACGATGACAATGACAATGGCAATCTTTTTTCATCTTTCTGGGAGAAATTTACAGAGAATTTGTAGCATTCTCTCTCTCCAAATTGTTCAGTGGTGTCCTAGTTCATCCCCTGTGTAGGTGTAATCTGCCAACGTTTGCCAATGGAAGAAGAAATTCTTTCTGACGTTGTCAGGGAATTCAAGTCCTCGCGTCTCTCCTTTGTGTTTAGTTGCGTTTTCCCATAAAGTAGACACAGCACGGGGCGTCAAGGCACGCCCTTGGCCCAGAAGTTTGGGGCAGCGCCTGTCTCATTTAAGCCCTCATTAGTGTACATGTTGTCATCAAGAGCTGGAAACCATGCTGTGTGAGGCCTGGTCCTATCTCGCCGCTATCTCCAGCGTTTATGTGATGTTCTCCGTTGCACCATGTCCCTGCACAGTCTTAAATCATCGGTTAACCCTTCGTCCGCTTTCGTTTTTGTTGATTCCGATTTGCATTTTACGGCCACATTATGTTATGGTTCAGGGTATTTCGGGCTAGTGTCTTCGAATTTTGGCCATGTTACGAGGAAAAAAAGAGCTGGGATCCGATTTGTGGCGTCTCGAATAGCGAAAGGCGACGTAGCTTCGATTATTCTTATAAGCCCTGCCACAGTGAACGTGGTTCAAAATGTGTGTGGAAAAGAAAGGGGGGGAGGGGGGTGTGAAGGGGTGAAGGTCGGTGTGGGTGTATGTGTGTGTGATTGTGTGATTGTGTGCCTGTCCATGCATCTGGGTGTATACGCGCGCGTGCGTTTCAAAGTATGTGTTTGTGTGTGCGTGGGGGTTTTCGTGTGCGAGTGTGTGTGTGTGTGTG
>NW_004797572.1:77253-79383 GCF_000002075.1 Aplysia californica | reverse complement strand
TGTGTGTGTGCAGATCAGTGTATATGTGGGTGCGTATGTGCGTACCTTCGTGCGTCTTTATATGTGTACGTACGAGTATGTGTGCAAGTATGTATGTGCAATATGTGCTGGCGGGAGCGGAAGGGGGATGCGCCTTCCAAATGTATGAACGAGCCAAAGCATCTATGAATACTAGGACTGCGAAGATTTTCAAGCGCGTATCGAGGAGGATGGACGGATTCAGATACGAAAAGAGATTGAAATTTCTTAACTTGGCAGCTTTAAAACAATTATCAATTTTAGCCAGCAGAGTTACAATGCAAAACTTGTCTTTTATGGGATAGTTTTTCTTTTCTGTTTATTTAAAAAGGAGCTCTTTGAAAATTCCCCTGGGCATTAGGTCAGTTAGGTCAGTTGGTATCATGCTGAACATTGGAGCGGATGACCGTGGTTCGAATCCTCAATTAAACGTTCAAGAGTTTTGAAGCTTTGCTATTTTTGGATTGTTAAAGCTCTCCATCAACTTGGAACAGTCCTATCGCAGATGGAATGTAAATTCTGAGTTTCCGAAACTTAAATATCCTTACAGTGCGGTAAAGGGCCTTAACCATAATACAGACAATGACAATACAGCAATGATAATGAGATGTGTCCGAGCAGTCAAAACTAGTCCATGGGTTATAGGAGCACGTTGAGAATCCCTGTTTAAGTTGTATATCATTATGTGCAGTTTGTACGCAAATGCCTATCACCTTGAACGGCAGTTATTTCCCTGACACTTAAACTGTGTTATAAAGTACTTGTAGTTGATGCCTGTAACGAGGGAAGCGTGCTGGCTGCCGAGATCAATACATTTTTATTTCACGTGCACTGTAATTAATCACTCAGATATTTTAGAGCCGTTCTGGCCTAATGTATTGCTTTTTGTTTTTAAATTGTATTCCTTTTTTTTTCATTTTAATGTCTTCGGGTTTTTAAATTATTTTTGAGGGGGATACGCCGCCCTGCTATTCTCGTATTCAAAGCGTAATTTTAAATGTCTTCCGACCCGAACCCTCCCACACGTGAAATCTCTTTCAGGGGAATCGTGCAACTAAACAGCGCATAGACTTTCCAGTTTTTGTCAAACCATCAACTAAAAACTTAACTTGACTGGAAATAAATAAGGCTAGGAAAGTAGGTTGGCATCAATTTCATGTTGGGGTTTTTTTACCTTATCTTATTATATGGAAAGGTCTTCCTAGGGCCATTTCAAATTAATTTATTTAGTGCGTATGTGTATGTGTGTGTGTGGGTGTGTGTGTGTGGGGGGGTGTGTGTGTGTGTGTGTGTGTGTGTGTGTGTGTGTGTGTGTGTGTGTGTGTTTGGGGGTGGGAGTGGATCTGTATGTGAGTTTTCAGTGAACATTTTAAACTCTGCCTACTTCAGAGGCCCAAGGGTCCAGGTTGTCATGGCTTGTTGACTCGCCGTGCTGCGTGGGACACAAGGCGATCCTGAAACGAGTCTCTGCCAAGGAAAGATATATTACCTGTAGCAGGTGAATAATGCTATTGTCGTTTTAAAAAAAACCCACTAAAATTATGTAAATAACATCAATTCCGCTGAATTTGTTAAGGTTTTTAAAAAAGATCTGAGTTCGATTCCTAAGTTGGAAACATACACAATTAAGTATCCCAGTGTTTCTCTTTGGGATAAAGTATTCCACTTAACACAGTGTTGTACCAGAAAGGCAGAGTTGGGAAGGGGAACGGTGGTAATAAAAAACGAAAGAAAGAAAGAAAGAAAGAAAGAAAGAAAGAAAGAAAGAAAGAAAGAGAGAAAGGAAGAAAAGAAAGAAAGAAAGAAAGATATAAATAAGAAAGTAAATAAATAAATAAATAAGTAAATAAATGAATGAATGAATGAATGAATGAATGAATGAATGAATGAATGAATGAATGAATGAATGAATGAATGAATGAGCAGTTCAGTAAAAAAACAAACAAATTCCTATGATGCTACGACATGACAGAATCTAAGTGTCGTGTGGACTGGCGATGTAGCCTGCTTACTGAACTATGGTCTCACTTGTGACTCATATACTATGTCTTCTGCTTGCTTTCTCTCTCTCTCTCTCTCTCTCTCTCTCTCTCTCTCTCTCTCTCTCTCTCG
>NW_004797572.1:71629-74133 GCF_000002075.1 Aplysia californica | reverse complement strand
GAGATGTGTGCTATCAAGAGAGAGAGAGAGAGAGAGAGAGAGAGAGAGAGACAGAGGGAGAGAGAGAAAAAAAGAGAGACAGAGACAGAGAAAGAGAAAGACAGAGACAGAGAGAGACAGAGAGAGAGACAGAAGGAGGGTGAGTGAGAGAGGAAGGTTTCCTGTAAGGTTGACAGCAGCTGTTTGGAATATGAGCAAAATCATACTATTCATCCCTGGCAGAATAAAGCCACTCAGTGTGTTCAGGGGCCTGTAGGTATAACACTATCATCCTGGCCTCACCCTTTCCTTTTCCTATCATTCCCCATTTTTCTGTTCCTCTAGCTCTTTTGGGTCTTCCTATTTGTCTGTCCCTTAGGTCTGTTTGTTTGCCTCTCTCCCAACCTACCTCTTTCTCTCTTTCAAACTCCCCTGGTCTCTTTGTCTGTCAGCCTGTCTGTCTGTTTGTCTGTCTGTCGGTCTGTCTGTCTGTCTGTCTGTTTGTGTGTCTGTCTCTCTCTGTCTCTCTCTCTGTCTCTCACTATCTCACTCTGACTTTCTCTCTCTCTCCCTCATCTCTCTCTCTCTCTCTCTCTCTCTCTCTCTCTCTCTCTCTCTCTCTCTCTCTCTCTCTCTTGTTAACCGCATTAAAGCATCAGATCAACGGTCCAGTCATGAACTAAGTATAAACAAAGTATTGATGGTCTAGCTTTTCGTCATTTTTTATCATTTCCTTCCTACGCTACACTGTAAATAAATAAATGCTACTTTCCTACCTTACGCCTACCAGCGAGTGTGTTTATAACGTTGTTTATATTCATTTACTTAAACTGCGCTTCCATTCGTTTTGACTGGGTTGTCTTTGTTTATCCAAAGTTCCAACACGACGATCTGGTCGTGCTGATAAGAGAAAAGTCAAGCCGTACAAGAAATGCTGTCGCAATTCAGTCTTGATTGATTTATAGTATTATTCCTGTCCGGGCCAAACGTTTTCTCGTGTATTTGCTCTTGTCGAGAAAGTCCTCTTTAATTTTGTGATATATATGCGCTGCTAGCGTCACGATACCAGAGGTTCTTACAGCCAGAAATAAAATTTAAAGTAGTGACTAAACCTTTGATTTCGTATTTTCAAACAGTAGTACATGTATACGGAGTGCTTTGCTTGGTTCACGTGTAATCCGCGTATCTTTAATCTAGAACGATAACGCATATGGGCCTGGGTAGTACGCGGAGTGTCAAGTTTCTACATATCCTATACGCAATATGGAAAGGTATTGTATAAAGGAGGGCAAATAATACATTCTGTTCAAAATACGTGTTATGTTCTTTCATTTGAGTAAAAGAGCAAAGATTACAAAAGAACAACTCATGGACACGATGCCGGTTCTGTTGGAGCTTGGAAGACAAAAGAGAACAGACATATAAAATAGGGGCAGTCAAAAACGTATAAAAAGTACCCCCCCCAATGTCTTCAGAACAACTAAACCGCCGAATGTCTCTTATTTAAAACATTTTGGGCTGTGGAATTAATTGCAACTACTCCTTCACGCTGATTCCTCTACAAGAACACTTTGCTGAAATATCAGTTTGCCAACCCCCTTGTTTTTGCCTCTCCGCTAAGTCAAGGGGAAATAATATGTCAGTTACATGGACTGGATTAACGATGTGAATTACATTTGTCTCTATGCATTATAGTACCCAAGTATCCGTTGCATAGTAACGAATTAGCACAAGGTCTTCTGCACCATCATAACCTTTGTTCACAAATGGTAATCTTGTTCTGCCTACTTACTGTCGCCGAAGGCTTTCAGCGATCTGCATTGCAATATCAATTATGTTCCTCTCAGTTCTTGGCTACGATGCAGTGTGAGTGTGTGAGTGTGTGTGTGTGTGTGTGAGTGTGTGTGGGGGGGGAGGAGCTCTGGTTTAAATCCCTGACGAGGCTGTCGTTTACTCGGGTTGTTTGAAGTGTGTTCATAGCTTTCTTGGCTTAGAGCTGTCAGAAGACATGAAAATGCCAAAAGGCGCATTACGCCTACACTGTGCTTGGAGGCTACCAAAATGTATTATTCCAGAATCACACCACTTACTGCTAATAATAATAATAATCATCATTCAGGGCTCCCCTTTACGCTCCAATGTGCGTATATTACGCATTAAACCTGCAAATTACCCCCCTTTAAGTTTTGGTTGTGCGTGAGCTTTACTCTTTTAATTTCATTTCGGAGGTTTGCGTACGCTGATTGGTCGCTCTAGGTGTGTCTGTGTGAATGTGCGTGTGAGTTAAATGTTTGCAAGCAAAAATTCTTATTGTAAAATTACGAGATGTTAACTTTTACCCTTTAAGTTTCTAAAACATGGGTTTAAATACCCCTTAAAATAGTAAAACAAAGGGTGAAGGAACCTCTTAAGTTGGCCTGAAAAGGGGAGCCCTGATCATAATCATAATCATAATAATGATGATGATGATGATGATGATGATGATGATGGTGATGGTGATGATGATGATGATGATGATGATGATG
>NW_004797572.1:66123-67020 GCF_000002075.1 Aplysia californica | reverse complement strand
AGGGGGGGGGGGTGTTCATGGTTTAACTGAAATAAGAGAAAGGAAAATACATGTAGACATGCAGGCAATCAACTACAAGGTGGTAGGGAGGGGTAAATCAAGAGTCGATTATTACTTATATATATTTGACAGGGTACAACGTTTGTTTTCTATCCTCGTATCCATCATTACATTATCTTTGGGCTAGAGCTTGGGTCTTTATTTAAACAAGTAAGCGGGAATGCCTTTCAATTATATTCGTTCACATTCCCGAATGGAACACTATGTACCGTACGTGTCTTTTTTTAAAACCACAATCAAACCATCAGACCCCAGGACCTGGGAGGACCCTGACATACGTGAAAACCCATTTGTTTTGAAGTCCATTGGTGCTTGAATTTATAATGTTTTCACATGGCTATCCGTGTTTTACAATACGATCAGAAGATCTACAGTCTTCGCTTGAATGGGGATTAACTGTACATATTTGCATGTGATTTCTACAGGTTAGTTGAAATACCGATTCATGTACTCGTAGTATCTTTGTTCGACTCAAGCAAAAAATAAATTTATCTGAAATTCAGAAGTCGCTGAGGAGTGAATGGACAGATGAAACGCTCTAAGAGCTTGTTCTGCACTGTACAATGCAATAAAGTTGTGTGCGAAAAAGACAGTAAAAATGTTGTACTCAAGGCAGTTTGAGTTAGTCCTGGCTGGCAATATCGAAGTTGCTCGCCTTCTGAATGGTATATTGTGTCACTGAGGACGTAATACGTTTTCCGCCCATGACATACTACCAATCAAAAGACGCCCGCACGTTTTCAGTAAATGTGAAAGAGAGTGGGTTTGTTTTGTTTTTGTTTGTTTTTGGTTTTTTCTTTTCTTTTTTTTTTTTTTTTTGGGTGGGGGCGACTTTAA
>NW_004797572.1:61702-62999 GCF_000002075.1 Aplysia californica | reverse complement strand
AGGAGGAGGAGGAGGAGGAGGAGGAGGAGGAGGAGAAAACGATCTCACTGAAGATTAACAAGATTCATTTTCAACCGTTGAAATTTACTATATTATTTTGAAACTCGCAAACATTATATAACGGTTCTCTTTTGGAACAGAGCCGAATCCAGGTCGCGTTTTCGTGTGTGGGGCTTGCCCGCTCAGCGTCGGTGGCAAATAAGCAGGAAAACGCAAGTCCTGAATATCAATTAACCCATTCCATGTTGTGTGGCTAGATCTATGACTGTAACCTGTCGCCACGTGAAATTAACGCGTGTATTACACGCTCAACTGAGTTTAGTGTCTGTTAATGTATTGAATGACATAGAACATGCCAGACACACAGGAATAGTACACGGAGCGAATTACGTGTGTGAAGGGTCATATAACGTATTGCATAAATTTAACGCCCCTTTCAACACTGCTGGGTTATCTAATCCGAAATTTACATCCAGGTCCAATAATACCGAGCCAAGTGGCTCTAGAACTTTTGAAAACTGCAAAAGGAGCCGCCTAGTCAAGGATTCGAACCATGACTGTCCGCTCAGTAGCCCTGCGTGATATCAACCGCGCTTAATTAAGAAGCGCTCAATGGCCTTGTGAAGGTCTTGTGGCATATGTTTTATACAACCCCCAAAAAAGTGACATTTTTTAAAGGCTGATTATTCGGTTCACTAAATTAATGTGCGCTCTAGACAACGAAGCGAAATAATAGCAGAAATGTTTTCAGTACGTTTTGTTACGAAATATTTTAAAACAGTGAAAATGAGACGTCCCGCAATCTTGAAGGGGGGGCGGGTGGGGGGAGGGGGAGGAAACGAAATTTCGATGATAACATATTCTGTCCCATAATCTTCAATAAAACTAGGCCTACGTCAGTTATGTATTTGATTTTATTTTTCGTGTCCTCGGATTCCTTGCCGGCCTAACTTTCATCCATCTGATTGGTAGCTCTCGGTTAGGCCTCACGCTCTTTCGAGTCCCACGCCACGTTTCGCTGTTTACAGGGTTGTCATTATGAAAAACCATTTCTTCGACAAAAAACGAAGCCAGTCTAGTAAAAATACATGTAATCGCAAAAACAGGAGTTCAATACTGCGCGTTTTTCATGTTTGGCATAAATCAAGGGATACAACAGTTCATGATTAACATATCGATCTTTTGAATATTCGTTTAACTGACTTTTGGACGCATGTTGTAATACCGGTGCCCAAGCAGTATGGTCCCCAAAGTGACATGTAAAACGGTATCTATAACTCCCGCCTTGTGACCCCCC